>NW_027650667.1:2500-53163 GCF_965287045.1 Carcharhinus amblyrhynchos
ATTCAGAGACTCAGAGACACAGTGAGTCAGAGACACACAGCCACAGAGAGAGAGAGACTCAGAAACTCAGAGACACAGAGACTCAGACACTCAGAGATTCAGAGACTCAGAAGCACCGAGACTGAGAGACACAGTGACTCAGTCACATAGAGAATCAGATACTCAGTGAAACAGAGACACAGAGACAGAGAGATTCAGAGACACAGAGACTCAGGGACTCAGGGACTCAAAGACACAGAGATACAGGGACACAGAGACTCAGAGTCTAAGAGTCTCAGAGACACACACACACACAGACAGAGAGACACAGACACTCAGAGACAAAAAGCCTCAGAGATACAGAGACTGAGAGACAAAGAGAATCAGAGACATCAAGACAGAGAATCGCAGAGCCGAACAGTCACCCCAGCCCTAACCTGAACGCTAACCCTAACCCTAACCCTAATGCCTAAACTCAACCCTAACCATAACCCAGAACCTAACTCTAATGCCTAACCATAACCCTAACTCTAACCCCAACAATAACACTAACTATAAACATAAACCGAACCCTAATCTAACCATAACCACAACCCAGACTGTAACCCTAACACCAAACTCCAATCGTAATGCCTAACCCTAACCCTATCATTAACTCTAATCCCCAGCCCTAACCCCAACCATATCTCTAACACTAACCCTAACCCCAACTATAACCCTAACCGTAACCATCAGCCTAATGCAAAACCCGAACCCTATCATAAACCCTAAACTCAACCTGAACCCTAATCCAAGACCCTAACACTAACTCTAACCCTAATCGCTAACCATAACAGTAAAACTAACCCTAACTCTCATCCGAATCCCTAACCCGAACCTTAACACCTAACGCTAACCCTAACAGCTAACCCTAACCTCAACCCTAACTCCAACCCTCACACCGAACCTGAACCCTAACTCTAATCCTAACCCGAACCCTCGCCATAATCCAAACACCTAACCCTAACAACTATCCCGAACACGAACCCTAGCCCTAACATTAACCCTGACAATAATCCAAATATCAAATTCTAAACCTAACCCTAACCCTAACATTAATCCTAACCCTAAACCGAACCATAATCCAAACACCTAAACCTAAACCTGACCCGAACACTAGCCCTCACCTGAACTATAATCCTAACCCGAACCCTAACATAACCCTAACTCTCAACCTAACCGTAACCGTAACACTAACCAAAAACTCTAAATTTAACCCTAATCCGAACCCTAACTCGAACCCTAACCCTAACCCATGCACTAGCCCCAACCCGAGCCCTAACACTAAATCTAATGCTAACCCGAGCGCCAAACCTAACCCGAACTCGACCCCTAATCTAAACCCTAACCCGAACTCAAACGCTAATCCGAACACAAAGACGAACGTGAACCCGAATTCTAATCCAAACCCGAACACTAACTCAAATTGTAAACCTAACCCGAACTCTAACCATAACCTTACCCATAACTCTAACACTGAACCTAAACCTAACCTTGACTCTAATGCTAACCCTAACCTAACTCTAACCCTAACCCTAACCGTAACCCTATCCCGAACACGAAACCTATCCCTATCCCTATCCTTAACCCGAACGCTAACTCTAACGCTAACCCTAACCCTCACCTAATTCGAACCCTAACTGTAATCCTAACCCTCACCCCAAATCTAACCCGAAGCCTGTCCCTACATCTAATCCTAACTCGCTCCCTAACCCTAACACTAACCCTAACTCTAACCCGAATACTAACCCTAACCCTAAGCATGAACCATAAACCTAACCCAAACTCGAATGCTAACCCTAACCTAACCCTAACCCGAACCCTATCCCTAACCTGAACTCAATCCCTATCATTAAACCTAACGCTAAATCTAACGCTAACCCGAACCCTAACCTAACTCTAACCCTAACCCTAACCCTAACTCTAACTCTAATCCTAACTTTAACCCTAAATCTAACCCTAACCCTAACTCGAACTCTAACCTGAACCCTAACCCTAACCCTAACCCTAACCCTAACTCGAAGACAAACTCCAACCCTAACCCTAACTCTAACCCTAATCCTAACCCTAACTCTAACTCTAATCCTAACTTTAACCCTAAATCTAACCCTAACCCTAACCCTAACCCTAACCCTAACTCTAACCCTAACCCTAACCCTAACTCTAACTCTAATCCTAACTTTAACCCTAAATCTAACCCTAACCCTAACTCGAACTCTAACCCAAACCCTAACCCTAACCCTAACTCTAACCCGAACCCTAACGCTAACTCTAACCCTAACTCTAACCATAACCATAACCCTAACTCTAACTCTAACCCTAACCCTAACTCTAACCCGAACCCTAACTCTAATCCTAACTTTAACTCTAACTCTAACCCTAACCCTAACTCGAACTCTAACCCTAACCCTAACTCTAACCCTAACACTAACCCTAACTCTAACCCTAACCCTAACTCTAACCCTAACCCTAACCCTAACTCTAACTCTAACCCGAACCCTAACTTGAACTCCAATCCTAACTTTAACTCGAACTCTAAGCCTAACTCTAAACTGAACCCGAACCCAAAACCTAATCCTTATACAAAACCCAACCCTAACCCTAACCCTAACCCTCACTCTAACTCAAACCCTAACCCTCGCCCTAAATCTAACCCGAATACAAACCCTAATCTAAACACTCACCCAAATGTGAACCCTAACCCTAATTCTAATCCTAACCCTAACCCTAACTCTAACACTAACCCTAAACCAAACCCTAACTCTAACTCGAACCCGATCCGTAACTCTAACCCTAACCCTAAACCTAACCCTAACTCGAACGCTAACCTGAACCGAACCTAAAGTCTAACCCTAACTCTAAACCGAACCCGAACTCTAACCTAACCCTAACCATAACTCGAATCCTAACCCGAACTCGAAACCTAACTCTAACCTTAACCCTAACCTAAAACCTAATCCAAACACGAACCCTAACCCTAATTCTAATTCTAACCCTAACCCAAAAACTAACTCTAACCCTAATGCTAACCCTAACCCTAACCCTAACCCGAACCCTTCTCCCGAAACCAAACAATAATCCTAATGCGAACCCTAACCCTAACCCTAAATCTAACCATAACCCAAACACTAACCCTAGCCCGAAACCTAACCCTAACTCTAACCCGAATCTAAACCACAATCCAAACTCGAACCCAAACCCAAATCTGAACATTAAGACCGAATCCTAACCCTGACCCTATCCGTAACTCTAAACCTAACCCTAAACCTAACTCTAACTCTGATGCTAACACTAACCTAACCCTAAATCTTACCCTAGCCCTAACCATAACCTTAACTCTAATCCTAACCCTAACGCTGACTCTAACCCTAACTCTAACCTTAACCTTAAACCTAATCCTAACCCTAAATCTAACGCGAAATCTAACGCAAAGCCTAACCCGAACCTAACTGTAACCCTCACTGTAATCCTAACCCTTACCCTAACTCTAACCCTAACACTAAACATAACCCTAACCCTAACCCGAACCCTAAACCGAATGCTAAATCTAACGCTAAGCCTAACCCTAACCTAACTGTAACCCGAACTGTAATCCTAACCCTAACCCTAACTCTAACCTTAACCCTATCCCGAACTCCAATCCGAATCCAATCCCGAACTCTAATCCTAACCCTAACCCTTAATCCTAACCCAAACCATAATCCTAATACTAACCCTAACACTAACCCTTGCTCTAACCCTAACCCTAACCCTAACCCTAACTCTAACCTGAACCCTAAAACTAACTCTAACCCTAACCCTAACCCTAGCCCTAAACCGAACCCTAACTCCAACGCTAATCTAAACCCTAACCCAAACTCAAACCCAAAACCAAATCCTAACGCGAAGACTAACCCTAACCCTAACTCAAATCCTATACCTAACCCTAACTCTAACGCATACCCTAAACCTAACCCTAATCTAGCGCTAACGCTAACTCTAACCCTAACCATAAACCTAACCCTCACCTTAACTCTAACCCGAATCCGAAACCTAACTGTAACCCTAAGGCTAACTCTCGCCCAAACCCAAACGCTAGTGCCGTACACTAAACAGAGATTTTAAACAGTACCCTACACTAAACAGAGATTTTAAACAGTACCCTACACTAAACAGAGATTTTAAACAGTACCCTACACTAAACAGAGATTTTAAACAGTACCCTACACTAAACAGAGATTTTAAACAGTACCCTACACTAAATAGAGATTTTAAACAGTACCCTACACTAAACGGAGATTTTAAACAGTGCCCTACACTAAACAGAGATTTTAAACAGTGCCCTACACTAAACGGACATTTTAAACAGTACCCTACACTAAACAGAGATTTTAAACAGTGCCCTACACTAAACAGAGATTTTAAACAGTACCCTACACTAAACAGAGATTTTAAACAGTACCCTACACTAAACAGAGATTTTAAACAGTGCCCGACACTAAACAGAGATTTTAAACAGTACCCTACACTAAACAGAGATTTTAAACAGTACCCTACACTAAACAGAGATTTTCAACAGTACCCGACACTAAACAGAGATTTTAAACAGTACACTACACTAAACAGAGATTTTAAACAGTACCCGACACTAAACAGAGATTTTAAACAGTGCCCTACACTAAACAGAGATTTTAAACAGTGCCCTACACTACACAGAGATTTTAAACAGTACCCTACACTAAACAGAGATTTTAAACAGTGCCCTACACTAAACAGAGATTTTAAACAGTACCCTACACTAAACGGAGATTTTAAACAGTGCCCTACACTAAACAGAGATTTTAAACAGTACCCTACACTAAACAGAGATTTTAAACAGTGCCCTACGCTAAACAGAGATTTTAAACAGTACCCTACACTAAACAGAGATTTTAAACAGTACCCTACACTAAACAGAGATTTTAAACAGTACCCTACACTAAACAGAGATTTTAAACAGTACCCTACACTAAACAGAGATTGTAAACAGTGCCCTACACTAAACGGAGATTTTAAACAGTGCCCTACACTAAACAGAGATTTTAAACAGTGCCCTACACTAAACAGAGATTGTAAACAGTACCCTACACTAAACAGAGGTTGTACACAGTGCCCTACACTAAACAGAGATTTTAAACAGTACCCGACACTAAACAGAGATTTTAAACAGTGCCCTACACTAAACAGAGATTTTAAACAGTACCCTACACTAAACAGAGGTTGTACACAGTGCCCCACAAGAGAAAGAGATTTTAAACAGTGCCCTACACTAGAGATTTTAAACAGTACCCTACACTAAACAGAGATTTTAAACAGTGCCCAACACTAAACAGAGATTTTAAACAGTACCCTACACTAAACAGAGATTTTAAACAGTGCCCTACACTAAACAGAGATTTTAAACAGTACCCTACACTAAACAGAGATTTTAAACAGTACCCTACACTAAACAGAGATTTTAAACAGTACCCTACACTAAACAGAGATTTTAAACAGTACCCTACACTAAACAGAGATTTTAAACAGTACCCGACACTAAACAGAGATTTTAAACAGTGCCCTACACTAAACAGAGATTTTAAACAGTACCCGACACTAAACAGAGATTTTAAACAGTGCCCTACACTAAACAGAGATTTTAAACAGTGTCCTACACTAAACAGAGATTTTAAACAGTACCCTACACTAAACAGAGATTTTAAACAGTACCCTACACTAAACAGAGATTTTAAACAGTACCCTACACTAAACAGAGCTTTTAAACAGTACCCTACACTAAACAGAGATTTTAAACAGTACCCGACACTAAACAGAGATTTTAAACAGTGCCCTACACTAAACAGAGATTTTAAACAGTGCCCGACACTAAACAGAGATTTTAAACAGTGCCCTACACTAAACAGAGATTTTAAACAGTACCCTACACTAAACAGAGATTTTAAACAGTTAGGTGGCCAATCCACCCAACCTACACATCTTTGGCCGTGTCAGGGATTTTAACATGTCCAATTCTCATCCACATCTTGGGGCACTAAAGGAAATTTAGCCTGGCCAATCCACCTCTCGTACGCATATTGGGACACTCAGGGGCAATTTATCATGGCCAATCCGCCTCTCGTACGCATCTTGGGACACTCAGGGACAATTTAGCATGGCCAATCCACCCAACCTGCACATCTTAGCACACTATGGGGAATTTGGCATGGCCAATAAACCTAATCCACACATCTTGGGACACTAAGGGGCAATTTAGTCTGGCGGATCCACCTAACCTACAAATCTTGCGACACTAAGTGGCAAATTAGCATTTCCAATCCACCGAACCTACATATTTGGGACAGTAAGGGGCAATTTAGCATGGCCAATCCACCTAATCTACACACCTTGGAATAGGAAGGAGCAATTTAGCATGGCCAATTAACTGACCCCACACATCTTGGGACACTAAGGAACAATTTAGCATGGCCAGTCTTACTAAATCTATACATTTTTGGGTGCTAAGGGGCCATCTATCATGGCCAATCCACCGCTCGTACACATCTTGGGACACTGAGGGGAATTTAGCCTGGCCAATCCACCTAATCTACAATAGTCTTCAGCCAGAGTGCTGAGCCGATGACCCTCCTGGCCTCCTCCAGTGGGCCCCAGCAACCCAGATATCAGTCCTCAGCCACTTTGATTCACTCCATGTCATCTCAAGAAATGGCAGGAACAACAGCAAGATGGACTATTCTTTCAATGGGAAAAAAATCCCAGCTGTGCAGAGGGATCTGGGCGTCCTTGTGCAGGAATCTCAAGGAGTTGGTTTGCAGCAGGGGATGAAGAAGGAAATTGGAATTTTGTCCTTTGTTGCTGGAGGGATGGAGTTTAAAAGCAGCGAGGTTATGTATAAGGTGCTGGGGAGGACACATCTGGAGTTACTGTGGACAGTTTTGGTCTCCTGACTTGAGAAAAGGATATCCTGGGGGTGCAGAGGAGACTCACTGGGTCTCCCCAAACTGACAGAATTGTTCAAACAAGAGTTGGCCGTGACACAGATAACAGCCAAAGAGGGAAGAAATATTGGTGTAAAACAGGGACTGGGACAGGCCTCAGATGAGGAACGACAGAATTGGAGAAGATAGGGGGTGCTGGGGGTGCTGGGGGTGGGGGTAAAAAGAGACAAGACAGCGTTAGGGGAAGGAAAGGAAAAATAATAGCTCCAGAGGCAACACAACAGACCTTATTCCAGATGGAGTCGGCCACACTGCAGAGGACACATTTGGTCAGTTTCAGGGAGAATTGTTGGTGGTGGAAGAGATGATGGAGACAGGGGGGTAACATTCAGTCTACACAAGTGGACCCAGGGCAACATTCGGTGACCAAGGTGTGAAAGCAGCTGAGGGGGGTCCACGGGAATGCTCGCAAATGGATTTCACAGGATCGTTCCCTGGAATAAAAGGGAAAAACTTCCTGTTTAGCGATTACTGATCGATGCATTTCCATCTCAAACCGTGGCTACGATATTGGCCAGTGGGATAATATCCAGGCGGGGAATCCCTCTTCAGTTAGACTCAGAACTGGCTGCACAGGGGGGAGAGTTTGAGGAAAGTCTTTAGGGATCAGACAGAGATTTCACCACCCACAGAGTTCAGGATTGGGGGAACGGATGAACAGAAGAACAGCTGAGCCAACACCGTGATGGATGGAGGAAGCGATCGGGTCCAGTTTTTCCTGCAGGACAACAGAGAGCCACTCTTTCCAGGGGAATATGGGGTTAACACCTTTCCAACCAGTGAGTGGTCGGGCAAACGGGAGGAGGAGAGTGAGTGGGAGACAGAGAGGCAGAGTTTGAGGGACTGAGTGAACATTGTCCCAATCAACATCAACAGTGATGGGATAAGCTTGGTAGAAAGGGAATCCTCCCAAACTGCTAGACTGGGCTACGGGGAAACTAATAAGGACCGATTCTGTGTCAGGTGGGAAAAGGACCTTTTGCTGTATTAACCACAGACAGACACGGTCCTCAGTTGATGGGGAGTCTGGCCTGCGATAGAGAGACGGGCTGGGCTAAAACTTTATCCAAACCAACAGCCTGGTATGGGTGAGATTCCCCAGTAAGAGACTGACAGAGACATCACTAACAATGTGGGATCATTCCCATTTGTAAATAGATATCAGGTTCGATAAAATGACAGTCGGAGAGAATTTATAGATAAGCAACGTGAATAACTGAGAATATTGATAAAATTTACCTCTGAAACTGTTCATGAGTCAAAATACAGCGGGTTTTTATTTCAAAGCTCTGGGTTTTAACCCAGACATGTGGGAGAAACGGGTTCCAAACAAGGACTGCCAGACTGCTCCTGGAACACAAATAGAAGCCAGTATTTATACAACGGGAGTTTTAGTTACAAACAGGAAAGAAACTCGCAATTCCGGTCAGCTATACACACCCCTGACCATCTATACTCACACCTGACCATCTATGTTCACACCTGACCATCTATACTCACACCTGATCATCTATACTCACAGCTGACCATCTATATTCACACCGGACAATCTATATTCACACATGACCATCTAAACTTAAACCAGACCATCTATATACACACAACCACCAAACATCACCCATCACCATCCATATTCACCACTGACGATCTATACTGACCCCGGACCATCGATACTCACACATGACCATCTATATTCACACCTGACCAACTATACTCACACCTGACCATCTATACACACACCCGACCATCTATATTCACAGCTGACCATCTATACTCACACCCGACCATCTATATTCACACCTGACCATCTATACACACACCTGACGATCTATATTCACACCTGACCATCTATACTCACAACTGATCATCTATGTTCACCCCTGACCATCTATACTCACACCTGATCATCTATGTTCACCCCTGACCATCTATATTCACTCCTGACCATCTATAGTCATACCTGACCATCTATATTCACTCCTGACCATCGATACTCACACCTGACCATCTATATTTACTCCTGACCATTGATATTAACACCTGACAATCCATACTCACACCTGACCATCTATGTTCACACCTGACCATCGATTCTCACACCTGACCATCTATATTCACACCTGACCATCTATACTCACACCTGAACATCTTTATTCACCTCTGACCATCAAGATTCACCCCTGACCATCTATATTCACACCTGGCCATCTATACTCACACCTGACCATCTATATTCACACCTGGCCATCTATACTCACACCTGACCATCTATGTTCACACCGGACCATCTATATTTACACCTGACCATCTATACTCACACCCGACCATCTATATTCACAACTGACCATCTATACTCACACCTGACCATCTAACTCATACCTGACCATCTATATTCACACCTGACCATCTATACTCACTCCTGACCATCTCTACACACACCTGACCATCTATCTTCACACCTGACCATCTATACTCACACCTGACCATCGATACTCACACCTGACCATCTATAATCACACCTGACCATCTATATTCACACCTGACCATCAATACTCACACCTGACCATATATATTCACACCTGACCATCTATACTAACACCTGACCATCAATACTCACACCTGACCATCTATACTCACTCCTGACCATCTATACTCACTCCTGACCATCTATATTCATGCCGGACCATCTATATTCACACCTGACCATCTATACTCAATCCTGACCATCTATCTTCACACCTGACAATCTATATTCACACCTGACCATCAATACTCACACCTGACCATCTATATTCACACCTGACCATCTATACTCACACCTGACCGTCAATCTTCACACCTGACCATCTATACTCACACCTGACCATCTATCTTCACACCTGACCATGTATATTCACAACTGACCATCTATATTCACACCTGACTATCTCTACTCACACCTGAAAATCTATACTCACACCTGACCATCTATATTCACACCTGACCATCTATATTCAAACCTGACCATCTATACTCACACCGGACCATCTGTACTCACACCTGACCATCTATCTTCACACCTGACCATGTATATTCACTCCTGACCATCTATCCCCACACCGGACCATCTATACTCACACCTGACCATCCATACTCTGACCTGACCATCTATATTCACACCTGACCATCTATATTCACACCTGACCATCTATACTCACACCTGACCATCTATATTCACACCTGAGCATCTATAATCACACCTGAGCATCTACACTCACACCTGACCATCTATATTCACACCTGACCATCTACATTAAAACCTGATCATCTATACTCACACCTGACCATCTATATTCACACCTGACCATGTATATTCACACCTGACCATTTATACTCACACCTGACCATGTATATTCACACCTGACCATCTATAATCACACCTGACCATCTATACTCACACCTGACCATCTATATTCACACCTGACCATCTATACTCACACCTGACCACCTACACTCACACCTGACCATCTATATTCAGACCTGACCACCTATACTCACACCTGACCATCTATATTCACACCTGACCATCAATTTTCACTCCTGACCATCTATCCCCACACCTGACCATCTGTACTCACACCTGACCATCCATACTCTGACCTGACCATCTATATTCACACCTGACCATCTATATTCACACCTGAACATCTATACTCACACCTGACCATCTATAATCACACCTGACCATCTATACTCACACCTGACCATCTATATTCACACCTGACCATCTATATTCACACCCGACCATCTATATTAACACCTGACCATCTATATTCACACCAGACCATCTATACTCACACCTGACCATCTATATTCACACCTGACCATCTATACTCTCACCTGACCACCTATACTCACACCTGACCATCTATATTCACACCTGACCACCTATACTCACACGACCATCTATATTCTCATCTGACCATCTATACTCACACCTGACCATCTATATTCACTCCTGACCATCTATAGTCACACCTGACCATCTATATTCACTCCTGACCATCGATACTCACACCTGACCATCTATATTTACTCCTGACCATTGATATTAACACCTGACAATCCATACTCACACCTGACCATCTATGTTCACACCTGACCATCGATTCTCACACCTGACCGTCTATATTCACACCTGACCATCTATACTCACACCTGAACATCTTTATTCACCTCTGACCATCAAGATTCACCCCTGACCATCTATACTCACACCTGACCATCTATATTCACACCTGGCCATCTATACTCACACCTGACCATCTATATTCACACCTGGCCATCTATACTCACACCTGACCATCTATGTTCACACCTGACCATCTATATTCACACCTGACCATCTATATTCACACCTGACTATCTCTACTCACACCTGACCATCTATACTCACACCTGACCATCTATATTCACACCTGACCATCTATATTCACACCTGACCATCTATACTCACACCGGACCATCTGTACTCACACCTGACCATCTATCTTCACACCTGACCATCCATACTCTGACCTGACCATCTATATTCACACGTGACCATCTATATTCACACCTGACCATCTATACTCACACCTGACCATCTATATTCACACCTGAGCATCTATAATCACACCTGACCATCTACACTCACACCTGACCATCTATATTCACACCTGACCATCTACATTAAAACCTGATCATCTATACTCACACCTGACCACCAATATTCACACCTGACCATGTATATTCACACCTGACCATTTATACTCACACCTGACCATGTATATTCACACCTGACCATCTATAATCACACCTGACTATCTATACTCACACCTGACCATCTATATTCACACCTGACCATCTATACTCACACCTGTCCGTCTATATTCACACCTGACCACCTATACTCACACCTGACCATCTATATTCACACCTGACCATCAATTTTCACTCCTGACCATCTATCCCCACACCTGACCATCTATACTCACACCTGACCGTCTATATTCACACCTGACCATCTATATTCACACCTGACCATCTATACTCACACCTGACATCTATATTCACACCTGACCATCTATAATCACACCTGACCATCTATACTCACACCTGACCATCTATATTCACACCTGACCATCTATATTCACACCTGACCATCTATACTCACAACTGACATCTATATTCACACCTGACCATCTATACTCACACCTGACCATCTATATTCACACCTGACCATCTATAATCACACCTGACCATCTATATTCACACCTGACCATCTATATTCACACCCGACCATCTATATTAACACCTGACCATCTATATTCACTCCTGACCATCTATACCCACACCAGACCATCTATACTCACACCTGACCATCTATATTCACACCTGACCATCTATATTCTCACCTGACCATCTATATTCACACCTGACCATCTATATTCACTCCTGACCATCTATACCCACACCTGACCATCTATACTCACACCTGACCATCCATACTCACACCTGACCATCTGTACTCACACCTGACCATCTATACTCACACCTGATCATCTATACTCACAGCTGACCATCTATATTCACACCGGACAATCTATATTCACACATGACCATCTAAACTTAAACCAGACCATCTATATACACACAACCACCAAACATCACCCATCACCATCCATATTCACCACTGACGATCTATACTGACCCCGGACCATCGATACTCACACATGACCATCTATATTCACACCTGACCAACTATACTCACACCTGACCATCTATACACAAACCCGACCATCTATATTCACAGCTGACCATCTATATTCACACCTGACCATCTATACTCACACCCGACCATCTATATTCACACCTGACCATCTATACACACACCTGACGATCTATATTCACACCTGACCATCTATACTCACAACTGATCATCTATGTTCACCCCTGACCATCTATACTCACACCTGATCATCTATGTTCACCCCTGACCATCTATATTCACTCCTGACCATCTATAGTCACACCTGACCATCTATATTCACTCCTGACCATCGATACTCACACCTGACCATCTATATTTACTCCTGACCATTGATATTAACACCTGACAATCCATACTCACACCTGACCATCTATGTTCACACCTGACCATCGATTCTCACACCTGACCATCTATATTCACACCTGACCATCTATACTCACACCTGAACATCTTTATTCACCTCTGACCATCAAGATTCACCCCTGACCATCTATATTCACACCTGGCCATCTATACTCACACCTGACCATCTATATTCACACCTGGCCATCTATACTCACACCTGACCATCTATGTTCACACCGGACCATCTATATTTACACCTGACCATCTATACTCACACCCGACCATCTATATTCACAACTGACCATCTATACTCACACCTGACCATCTAACTCATACCTGACCATCTATATTCACACCTGACCATCTATACTCACACCTGACCATCGATACTCACACCTGACCATCTATAATCACACCTGACCATCTATATTCACACCTGACCATCAATACTCACACCTGACCATATATATTCACACCTGACCATCTATACTCACACCTGACCATCAATACTCACACCTGACCATCTATACTCACTCCTGACCATCTATACTCACTCCTGACCATCTATATTCATGCCTGACCATCTATATTCACACCTGACCATCTATACTCAATCCTGACCATCTATCTTCACACCTGACAATCTATATTCACACCTGACCATCAATACTCACACCTGACCATCTATATTCACACCTGACCATCTATACTCACACCTGACCGTCAATCTTCACACCTGACAATCTATATTCACACCTGACCATCTATACTCACACCTGACCATCTATACTCACACCTGACCATCTATATTCACACCTGACCATCTATACTCACACCTGACCATCTATCTTCACACCTGACCATGTATATTCACAACTGACCATCTATATTCACACCTGACTATCTCTACTCACACCTGAACATCTATACTCACACCTGACCATCTATATTCACACCTGACCATCTATATTCAAACCTGACCATCTATACTCACACCGGACCATCTGTACTCACACCTGACCATCTATCTTCACACCTGACCATGTATATTCACTCCTGACCATCTATCCCCACACCGGACCATCTATACTCACACCTGGCCATCCATACTCTGACCTGACCATCTATATTCACACCTGACCATCTATATTCACACCTGACCATCTATACTCACACCTGACCATCTATATTCACACCTGAGCATCTATAATCACACCTGAGCATCTATACTCACACCTGACCATCTATATTCACACCTGAGCATCTATAATCACACCTGAGCATCTACACTCACACCTGACCATCTATATTCACACCTGACCATCTACATTAAAACCTGATCATCTATACTCACACCTGACCATCTATATTCACACCTGACCATGTATATTCACACCTGACCACTTATACTCACACCTGACCATGTATATTCACACCTGACCATCTATAATCACACCTGACCATCTATACTCACACCTGACCATCTATATTCACACCTGACCATCTATACTCACACCTGACCACCTACACTCACACCTGACCATCTATATTCAGACCTGACCACCTATACTCACACCTGACCATCTATATTCACACCTGACCATCAATTTTCACTCCTGACTATCTATCCCCACACCTGACCATCTATACTCACACCTGACCATCCATACTCTGACCTGACCATCTATATTCACACCTGACCATCTATATTCACACCTGAACATCTATACTCACACCTGACATCTATATTCACACCTGACCATCTATAATCACACCTGACCATCTATACTCACACCTGACCATCTATATTCACACCTGACCATCTATATTCACACCCGACCATCTATATTAACACCTGACCATCTATATTCACACCAGACCATCTATACTCACACCTGACCATCTATATTCACACCTGACCACCTATACTAACACGACCATCTATATTCTCATCTGACCATCTATACTCACACCTGACCATCTATATTCACTCCTGACCATCTATAGTCACACCTGACCATCTATATTCACTCCTGACCATCGACACTCACACCTGACCATCTATATTTACTCCTGACCATTGATATTAACACCTGACAATCCATACTCACACCTGACCATCTATGTTCACACCTGACCATCGATTCTCACACCTGACCGTCTATATTCATACCTGACCATCTATACTCACACCAGAACATCTTTATTCACCTCTGACCATCAAGATTCACCCCTGACCATCTATACTCACACCTGACCATCTATATTCACACCTGGCCATCTATACTCACACCTGACCATCTATATTCACTCCTGACCATCTATACCCACACCAGACCATCTATACTCACACCTGACCATCTATATTCACACCTGACCATCTATATTCTCACCTGACCATCTATATTCACACCTGACCATCTATATTCACTCCTGACCATCTATACCCACACCTGACCATCTATACTCACACCTGACCATCAGTACTCACACCTGACCATCTGTACTCACACCTGACCATCAATACTCACACCTGATCATCTATACTCACAGCTGACCATCTATATTCACACCGGACAATCTATATTCACACATGACCATCTAAACTTAAACCAGGCCATCTATATACACACAACCACCAAACATCACCCATCACCATCCATATTCACCACTGACGATCTATACTGACCCCGGACCATCGATACTCACACATGACCATCTATATTCACACCTGACCAACTATACTCACACCTGACCATCTATACACAAACCCGACCATCTATATTCACAGCTGACCATCTATATTCACACCTGACCATCTATACTCACACCCGACCATCTATATTCACACCTGACCATCTATACACACACCTGACGATCTATATTCACACCTGACCATCTATACTCACAACTGATCATCTATGCTCACCCCTGACCATCTATACTCACACCTGATCATCTATGTTCACCCCTGACCATCTATATTCACTCCTGACCATCTATAGTCACACCTGACCATCTATATTCACTCCTGACCATCGATACTCACACCTGACCATCTATATTTACTCCTGACCATTGATATTAACACCTGACAATCCATACTCACACCTGACCATCTATGTTCACACCTGACCATCGATTCTCACACCTGACCATCTATATTCACACCTGACCATCTATACTCACACCTGAACATCTTTATTCACCTCTGACCATCAAGATTCACCCCTGACCATCTATATTCACACCTGGCCATCTATACTCACACCTGACCATCTATATTCACACCTGGCCATCTATACTCACACCTGACCATCTATGTTCACACCGGACCATCTATATTTACACCTGACCATCTATACTCACACCCGACCATCTATATTCACAACTGACCATCTATACTCACACCTGACCATCTAACTCATACCTGACCATCTATATTCACACCTGACCATCTATACTCACTCCTGACCATCTCTACACACACCTGACCATCTATCTTCACACCTGACCATCTATACTCACACCTGACCATCGATACTCACACCTGACCATCTATAATCACACCTGACCATCTATATTCACACCTGACCATCAATACTCACACCTGACCATATATATTCACACCTGACCATCTATACTCACACCTGACCATCAATACTCACACCTGACCATCTATACTCACTCCTGACCATCTATACTCACTCCTGACCATCTATATTCATGCCTGACCATCTATATTCACACCTGACCATCTATACTCAATCCTGACCATCTATCTTCACACCTGACAATCTATATTCACACCTGACCATCAATACTCACACCTGACCATCTATATTCACACCTGACCATCTATACTCACACCTGACCGTCAATCTTCACACCTGACAATCTATATTCACACCTGACCATCTATACTCACACCTGACCATCTATATTCACACCTGACCATCTATACTCACACCTGACCATCTATCTTCACACCTGACCATGTATATTCACAACTGACCATCTATATTCACACCTGACTATCTCTACTCACACCTGAACATCTATACTCACACCTGACCATCTATATTCACACCTGACCATCTATATTCAAACCTGACCATCTATACTCACACCGGACCATCTGTACTCACACCTGACCATCTATCTTCACACCTGACCATGTATATTCACTCCTGACCATCTATCCCCACACCGGACCATCTATACTCACACCTGACCATCCATACTCTGACCTGACCATCTATATTCACACCTGACCATCTATATTCACACCTGACCATCTATACTCACACCTGACCATCTATATTCACACCTGAGCATCTATAATCACACCTGAGCATCTACACTCACACCTGACCATCTATATTCACACCTGACCATCTACATTAAAACCTGATCATCTATACTCACACCTGACCATCTATATTCACACCTGACCATGTATATTCACACCTGACCATTTATACTCACACCTGACCATGTATATTCACACCTGACCATCTATAATCACACCTGACCATCTATACTCACACCTGACCATCTATATTCACACCTGACCATCTATACTCACACCTGACCACCTACACTCACACCTGACCATCTATATTCAGACCTGACCACCTATACTCACACCTGACCATCTATATTCACACCTGACCATCAATTTTCACTCCTGACCATCTATCCCCACACCTGACCATCTATACTCACACCTGACCATCCATACTCTGACCTGACCATCTATATTCACACCTGACCATCTATATTCACACCTGAACATCTATACTCACACCTGACATCTATATTCACACCTGACCATCTATAATCACACCTGACCATCTATACTCACACCTGACCATCTATATTCACACCTGACCATCTATATTCACACCCGACCATCTATATTAACACCTGACCATCTATATTCACACCAGACCATCTATACTCACACCTGACCATCTATATTCACACCTGACCATCTATACTCTCACCTGACCACCTATACTCACACCTGACCATCTATATTCACACCTGACCACCCATACTCACACGACCATCTATATTCTCATCTGACCATCTATACTCACACCTGACCATCTATATTCACTCCTGACCATCTATAGTCACACCTGACCATCTATATTCACTCCTGACCATCGATACTCACACCTGACCATCTATATTTACTCCTGACCATTGATATTAACACCTGACAATCCATACTCACACCTGACCATCTATGTTCACACCTGACCATCGATTCTCACACCTGACCGTCTATATTCATACCTGACCATCTATACTCACACCTGAACATCTTTATTCACCTCTGACCATCAAGATTCACCCCTGACCATCTATACTCACACCTGACCATCTATATTCACACCTGGCCATCTATACTCACACCTGACCATCTATATTCACACCTGGCCATCTATACTCACACCTGACCATCTATGTTCACACCTGACCATCTATATTCACACCTGACCATCTATATTCACACCTGACTATCTCTACTCACACCTGACCATCTATACTCACACCTGACCATCTATGTTCACACCTGACCATCTATATTCACACCTGACCATCTATACTCACACCGGACCATCTGTACTCACACCTGACCATCTATCTTCACACCTGACCATCCATACTCTGACCTGACCATCTATATTCACACGTGACCATCTATATTCACACCTGACCATCTATACTCACACCTGACCATCTATATTCACACCTGAGCATCTATAATCACACCTGACCATCTACATCCACACCTGACCATCTATATTCACACCTGACCATCTACATTAAAACCTGATCATCTATACTCACACCTGACCACCAATATTCACACCTGACCATGTATATTCACACCTGACCATTTATACTCACACCTGACCATGTATATTCACACCTGACCATCTATAATCACACCTGACTATCTATACTCACACCTGACCATCTATATTCACACCTGACCATCTATACTCACACCTGACCGTCTATATTCACACCTGACCACCTATACTCACACCTGACCATCTATATTCACACCTGACCATCAATTTTCACTCCTGACCATCTATCCCCACACCTGACCATCTATACTCACACCTGACCGTCTATATTCACACCTGACCATCTATATTCACACCTGACCATCTATACTCACACCTGACATCTATATTCACACCTGACCATCTATAATCACACCTGACCATCTATACTCACACCTGACCATCTATATTCACACCTGACCATCTATATTCACACCTGACCATCTATACTCACAACTGACATCTATATTCACACCTGACCATCTATAATCACACCTGACCATCTATACTCACACCTGACCATCTATATTCACACCTGACCATCTATAATCACACCTGACCATCTATATTCACACCTGACCATCTATATTCACACCCGACCATCTATATTAACACCTGACCATCTATATTCACTCCTGACCATCTATACCCACACCAGACCATCTATACTCACACCTGACATCTATATTCACACCTGACCATCTATATTCTCACCTGACCATCTATATTCACACCTGACCATCTATATTCACTCCTGACCATCTATACCCACACCTGACCATCTATACTCACACCTGACCATCCATACTCACACCTGACCATCTGTACTCACACCTGACCATGTATATTCACACCTGATCATCCATACTCACACCTGACCATCTATATTCACAGCTGACCATCTATACTCACACCTGACCATCTATACTCACACCTGACCATCTATATTCACACCTGACCATCTATACTCACACCTGACCATCGAAATTCATACCTGACCATCTATATTCACACCTGACTATCTACATTCACACCTGACCATCTTTTCTCACACCTGACCATCTATACTCACCCCTGACCATCTATATTCACACCCGACCATCTATACTCACTCCTGACCATCTATATTCACCCCTGACCATCTATATTCACACCTGACCATCTATACTCACACCTAACCATCTATATTAACACCTGACCATCTATACTCACACCTGACCATCTACAATCACCCCTGACCATCTATATTCACACACGACCATCTATACACACTCCTGACATCTATATTCTCCCCTGACCATCTATACTCACACCTGACCATCTATATTCACACCTGAACAACAAAATTCACACCTGACCATCTATATTCACACCTGACCATCTATACTCACACCTGACCATCTATACTCACACCTGACCATCTATATTCACACCTGACCATCTATATTCACACCTGACCATCTATAATCACACCTGACCATCTATATTCACACCTGACCATTTATACTCACACCTGACCATGTATATTCAGACCTGACCATCTATACTTACACCTGACCTTCTATATTCACACCTGACCATCTATATTCACACCTGACCCCCTATAATCACACCTGACCATGTATATTCACACCTGACCACCTATACACACACCTGACCATCTATATTCTCACCTGACCATCTATATTCACACCTGACCATCTATATTCACTCCTGACCATCTATCCCCACACCTGAACATCTATACTCACACCTGACCATCCATACTCTGACCTGACCATCTATATTCACACCTAACCATCTATATTCACACCTGATCATCTATACTCACAGCTGACCATCTATATTCACACCGGACAATCTATATTCACACATGACCATCTAAACTTAAACCAGACCATCTATATACACACAACCACCAAACATCACCCATCACCATCCATATTCACCACTGACGATCTATACTGACCCCGGACCATCGATACTCACACATGACCATCTATATTCACACCTGACCAACTATACTCACACCTGACCATCTATACACAAACCCGACCATCTATATTCACAGCTGACCATCTATATTCACACCTGACCATCTATACTCACACCCGACCATCTATATTCACACCTGACCATCTATACACACACCTGACGATCTATATTCACACCTGACCATCTATACTCACAACTGATCATCTATGTTCACCCCTGACCATCTATACTCACACCTGATCATCTATGTTCACCCCTGACCATCTATATTCACTCCTGACCATCTATAGTCACACCTGACCATCTATATTCACTCCTGACCATCGATACTCACACCTGACCATCTATATTTACTCCTGACCATTGATATTAACACCTGACAATCCATACTCACACCTGACCATCTATGTTCACACCTGACCATCGATTCTCACACCTGACCATCTATATTCACACCTGACCATCTATACTCACACCTGAACATCTTTATTCACCTCTGACCATCAAGATTCACCCCTGACCATCTATATTCACACCTGGCCATCTATACTCACACCTGACCATCTATATTCACACCTGGCCATCTATACTCACACCTGACCATCTATGTTCACACCGGACCATCTATATTTACACCTGACCATCTATACTCACACCCGACCATCTATATTCACAACTGACCATCTATACTCACACCTGACCATCTAACTCATACCTGACCATTTATATTCACACCTGACCATCTATACTCACTCCTGACCATCTCTACACACACCTGACCATCTATCTTCACACCTGACCATCTATACTCACACCTGACCATCGATACTCACACCTGACCATCTATAATCACACCTGACCATCTATAATCACACCTGACCATCAATACTCACACCTGACCATATATATTCACACCTGACCATATATACTCACACCTGACCATCAATACTCACACCTGACCATCTATACTCACTCCTGACCATCTATACTCACTCCTGACCATCTATATTCATGCCTGACCATCTATATTCACACCTGACCATCTATACTCAATCCTGACCATCTATCTTCACACCTGACAATCTATATTCACACCTGACCATCAATACTCACACCTGACCATCTATATTCACACCTGACCATCTATACTCACACCTGACCGTCAATCTTCACACCTGACAATCTATATTCACACCTGACCATCTATACTCACACCTGACCATCTATATTCACACCTGACCATCTATACTCACACCTGACCATCTATCTTCACACCTGACCATGTATATTCACAACTGACCATCTATATTCACACCTGACTATCTCTACTCACACCTGAACATCTATACTCACACCTGACCATCTATATTCACACCTGACCATCTATATTCAAACCTGACCATCTATACTCACACCGGAACATCTGTACTCACACCTGACCATCTATCTTCACACCTGACCATGTATATTCACTCCTGACCATCTATCCCCACACCGGACCATCTATACTCACACCTGACCATCCATACTCTGACCTGACCATCTATATTCACACCTGACCATCTATATTCACACCTGACCATCTATACTCACACCTGACCATCTATATTCACACCTGAGCATCTATAATCACACCTGAGCATCTACACTCACACCTGACCATCTATATTCACACCTGACCATCTACATTAAAACCTGATCATCTATACTCACACCTGACCATCTATATTCACACCTGACCATGTATATTCACACCTGACCATTTATACTCACACCTGACCATGTATATTCACACCTGACCATCTATAATCACACCTGACCATCTATACTCACACCTGACCATCTATATTCACACCTGACCATCTATACTCACACCTGACCACCTACACTCACACCTGACCATCTATATTCAGACCTGACCACCTATACTCACACCTGACCATCTATATTCACACCTGACCATCAATTTTCACTCCTGACCATCTATCCCCACACCTGACCATCTATACTCACACCTGACCATCCATACTCTGACCTGACCATCTATATTCACACCTGACCATCTATATTCACACCTGAACATCTATACTCACACCTGACATCTATATTCACACCTGACCATCTATAATCACACCTGACCATCTATACTCACACCTGACCATCTATATTCACACCTGACCATCTATATTCACACCCGACCATCTATATTAACACCTGACCATCTATATTCACACCAGACCATCTATACTCACACCTGACCATCTATATTCACACCTGACCATCTATACTCTCACCTGACCACCTATACTCACACCTGACCATCTATATTCACACCTGACCACCCATACTCACACGACCATCTATATTCTCATCTGACCATCTATACTCACACCTGACCATCTATATTCACTCCTGACCATCTATAGTCACACCTGACCATCTATATTCACTCCTGACCATCGATACTCACACCTGACCATCTATATTTACTCCTGACCATTGATATTAACACCTGACAATCCATACTCACACCTGACCATCTATGTTCACACCTGACCATCGATTCTCACACCTGACCGTCTATATTCACACCTGACCATCTATACTCACACCTGAACATCTTTATTCACCTCTGACCATCAAGATTCACCCCTGACCATCTATACTCACACCTGACCATCTATATTCACACCTGGCCATCTATACTCACACCTGACCATCTATATTCACACCTGGCCATCTATACTCACACCTGACCATCTATGTTCACACCTGACCATCTATATTCACACCTGACCATCTATATTCACACCTGACTATCTCTACTCACACCTGACCATCTATACTCACACCTGACCATCTATATTCACACCTGACCATCTATATTCACACCTGACCATCTATACTCACACCGGACCATCTGTACTCACACCTGACCATCTATCTTCACACCTGACCTTCCATACTCTGACCTGACCATCTATATTCACACGTGACCATCTATATTCACACCTGACCATCTATACTCACACCTGACCATCTATATTCACACCTGAGCATCTATAATCACACCTGACCATCTACATTCACACCTGACCATCTATATTCACACCTGACCATCTACATTAAAACCTGATCATCTATACTCACACCTGACCACCAATATTCACACCTGACCATGTATATTCACACCTGACCATTTATACTCACACCTGACCATGTATATTCACACCTGACCATCTATAATCACACCTGACTATCTATACTCACACCTGACCATCTATATTCACACCTGACCATCTATACTCACACCTGACCGTCTATATTCACACCTGACCACCTATACTCACACCTGACCATCTATATTCACACCTGACCATCAATTTTCACTCCTGACCATCTATCCCCACACCTGACCATCTATACTCACACCTGACCGTCTATATTCACACCTGACCATCTATATTCACACCTGACCATCTATACTCACACCTGACATCTATATTCACACCTGACCATCTATAATCAGACCTGACCATCTATACTCACACCTGACCATCTATATTCACACCTGACCATCTATATTCACACCTGACCATCTATACTCACAACTGACATCTATATTCACACCTGACCATCTATAATCACACCTGACCATCTATACTCACACCTGACCATCTATATTCACACCTGACCATCTATAATCACACCTGACCATCGATATTCACACCTGACCATCTATATTCACACCCGACCATCTATATTAACACCTGACCATCTATATTCACTCCTGACCATCTATACCCACACCAGACCATCTATACTCACACCTGACATCTATATTCACACCTGACCATCTATATTCTCACCTGACCATCTATATTCACACCTGACCATCTATATTCACTCCTGACCATCTATACCCACACCTGACCATCTATACTCACACCTGACCATCCATACTCACACCTGACCATCTGTACTCACACCTGACCATGTATATTCACACCTGATCATCCATACTCACACCTGACCATCTATATTCACAGCTGACCATCTATACTCACACCTGACCATCTATACTCACACCTGACCATCTATATTCACACCTGACCATCTATACTCACACCTGACCATCGAAATTCATACCTGACCATCTATATTCACACCTGACTATCTACATTCACACCTGACCATCTTTTCTCACACCTGACCATCTATACTCACCCCTGACCATCTATATTCACACCCGACCATCTATACTCACTCCTGACCATCTATATTCACCCCTGACCATCTATATTCACACCTGACCATCTATACTCACACCTAACCATCTATATTAACACCTGACCATCTATACTCACACCTGACCATCTACAATCACCCCTGACCATCTATATTCACACACGACCATCTATACACACTCCTGACCATCTATATTCTCCCCTGACCATCTATACTCACACCTGACCATCTATATTCACACCTGAACAACAAAATTCACACCTGACCATCTATATTCACACCTGACCATCTATACTCACACCTGACCATCTATACTCACACCTGACCATCTATATTCACACCTGACCATCTATATTCACACCTGACCATCTATACTCACACCTGACCATCTATATTCACACCTGACCATTTATACTCACACCTGACCATGTATATTCAGACCTGACCATCTATACTTACACCTGACCTTCTATATTCACACCTGACCATCTATATTCACACCTGACCCCCTATAATCACACCTGACCATGTATATTCACACCTGACCACCTATACTCACACCTGACCATCGATATTCTCACCTGACCATCTATATTCACACCTGACCATCTATATTCACTCCTGAACATCTATCCCCACACCTGAACATCTATACTCACACCTGACCATCCATACTCTGACCTGACCATCTATATTCACACCTAACCATCTATATTCACACCTGAACATCTATACTCACACCTGACTTCTATATTCACACCTGACCATCTATAATCACACCTGACCATCTATACTCACACCTGACCATCTGTATTCACACCTGACCATCTATATTCACACCTGACCATCGATACTCACGCCCGACCATCTATATTAACGCCTGACCGTCTATATTCACACCTGACCATCTATACTCACACCTGACCACCTATACTCACACCTGACCATCTATATTCACACCTGACCACCTATACTCACACCTGACCATCTATATTCACTCGTGACCACCTATACTCACACCTGACCATCTATATTCTCACCTGACCATCTATACTCACACCTGACCATCTATATTCACACCTGACCATCTATATTCACACCTGAACATCTATACTCACACCTGACCATCCATACTCACACATGACCATCTATATTCACACCTGACCATCTGTACTCACAACTGACCATCTATATTAACACCTGACCATCCATACTCACACCTGACCATCGAAATTCACACCTGACCACCTATACTCACACCTGACCATCTAAATTCACACCTGACCATCTGTACTCACAACTGACCATCTATATTAACACCTGACCATCCATACTCACACCTGACCATCGAAATTCACACCTGACCATCTATACTCACACCTGACCATCTACACTCACACCTGACCATCAATATTCACACCTGACCATCTATACTCACACCTGACCATCGAAATTCATACATGACCATCTATATTCACAACTGACCATCTATACTCACACCTGACCATCTATATTCACACCTGACCATCTATACTCACACCTGACCATCGAAATTCATACATGACCATCTATATTCACAACTGACCATCTATACTCACACCTGACCATCTATACTCACACCTGACAATCTACATTCACACCTGACCATCTATACTCACACCTGACCATCTATACTCACACCTGACCATCTATATTCACACCTGACCATCTATGCTCACACCTGACCATCTATATTCACACCTGACCATCTATATTCACACCTGACCATCTATATTCACACCTGACCATCTATACTCACACCTGACCATCTATATCACACCTGAACATCTATACTCACTCCGGACTATCTATGCTCACACCTGACTAGCTATCTTCACACCTGACCATGTATATTCACAACTGACCATCTATATTAACACCTGACCATCTATACTCACACCTCACCATCTATATTCACACCTGACCATCTATACTCACACCTCACCATCTATACTCACACCTGACCATCTGTACTCACACCTGACCATCTTTACTCACGCCTGACCACCTATTCTCACACCTGACCATCAATATTATCACTTGACCATCTATTCTCACACCTGACCACCTATATTCACACCTCACCATCTATACTCACACCTGACCATCTATACTCACACCTGACCATCTGTCCTCACACCTGACCATCTATCCTCACACCTGACCAACTATATTCACACCTGACCATCTATACTCACACCTGACCATCTGTACTCACAGCTGACCATCTATATTCACACCTGATCATCTGTACTCACACCTGACCATCTTTACTCACACCTGACCATGTATATTCACACCTGACCATCTATACTCACACCTGACCATCTATACTCACACCTGACCATCTATATTCACACCTGACCATCTATACTCACACCTGACCATCTATACTCACACCTGACCATCTATATTCACACCTGACCATCTATATTCACACCTGACCATCTATACTCACACCTGACCATCTATATTCACACCTGACCATCTATACTCACACCTGACCATCTATATTCACACCTGACCATCTATACTCACACCTGACCATCTATATTAACACCTGACCGTCTATATTCACACCTGACCATCTATATTCACACCTGACCATCTATACTCACACCTGACCATCCATATTCACACCTGACCATCTATACTCTCACCTGACAATCTATACTCTCACCTGACCATCTATATTAACACCTGAAAATCTATATTCACACCTGACCATCAATACCCACACCAGACCATCTATACTCACACCTGACCATCTATATTCACACCTGACCATCTGTACTCACACCTGACCATCTATATTAACACCTGACCATCTATACTCACACCTGACCATCTATATTCACACCTGACCATCTATATTCACACCTGACTATCTACATTCACACCTGACCATCTATACTCACACCTGACCATCTATACTCACCCCTGACCATCTATAGTCTCACCCGACCATCTATAATCACTCCTGACCATCTATATACACCCCTGACCATCTATATTCACACCTGACTGTCTATACTCACACCTGACCATCTATACTCACACCTGACCATCTATACTCACCCCTGACCTTCTATAGTCACACCCGACCATCTATACTCACACCTGCCCATCTATACCCACACCAGACCATCTATACTCACACCTGACCATCTATATTCACACCTGACCATCTGTACTCACACCTGACCATCTATATTAACACCTGACCATCTATAATCACTCCTGACCATCTATATTCACACCTGACCATCTATATTCACACCTGACTATCAACATTCACACCTGACCATCTATACTCACACCTGACCATCTATATTCACACCTGACCATCTGTACTCACACCTGACCATCTATATTAACACCTGACCATCTATACTCACACCTGACCATCTATATTCACACCTGACCATCTATATTCACACCTGACTATCTACATTCACACCTGACCATCTATACTCACACCTGACCATCTATACTCACCCCTGACCATCTATAGTCTCACCCGACCATCTATAATCACTCCTGACCATCTATATACACCCCTGACCATCTATATTCACACCTGACTGTCTATACTCACACCTGACCATCTATACTCACACCTGACCATCTATACTCACCCCTGACCTTCTATAGTCACACCCGACCATCTATACTCACACCTGCCCATCTATACCCACACCAGACCATCTATACTCACACCTGACCATCTATATTCACACCTGACCATCTGTACTCACACCTGACCATCTATATTAACACCTGACCATCTATACTCACACCTGACCATCTATATTCACACCTGACCATCTATATTCACACCTGACTATCAACATTCACACCTGACCATCTATACTCACACCTGACCAGCTATACTCACACCTGACCATCTATACTCACCCCTGACCTTCTATAGTCACACCCGACCATCTATACTCACTCCTGACCATCTATATTCACCCCTGACCATCTATATTCACACCTGACCATCTATACTCACACCTGACCATCTATATTCACACCTGACCATCTGTACTCACACCTGACCATCTATTTTCACACCTGACCATCTATATTCACAGCTGACCATCTATATTCACACCTGACCATGTATATTCACAACTGACCATCTATATTCCCACCTGACTATCTATACTCACACCTGACCATCTATACTTACACCTGACCATCTATATTCACACCTGACCATCTATGCTCACACCTGACCATCTATATTCACACCTGACCATCTATACTCACACCTGACCATCTATCTTCACACCTGACCATGTATATTCACAACTGACCATCTATATTCACACCTGACTATCTCTACTCACACCTGAACATCTATACTCACACCTGACCATCTATATTCACACCTGACCATCTATATTCAAACCTGACCATCTATACTCACACCGGACCATCTGTACTCACACCTGACCATCTATCTTCACACCTGACCATGTATATTCACAACTGACCATCTATATTCACACCTGACTATCTCTACTCACACCTGAACATCTATACTCACACCTGACCATCTATATTCACACCTGACCATCTATATTCAAACCTGACCATCTATACTCACACCGGACCATCTGTACTCACACCTGACCATCTATCTTCACACCTGACCATCTATCTTCACACCTGACCATGTATATTCACTCCTGACCATCTATCCCCACACCGGACCATCTATACTCACACCTGACCATCCATACTCTGACCTGACCATCTATATTCACACCTGACCATCTATATTCACACCTGACCATCTATACTCACACCTGACCATCTATATTCACACCTGAGCATCTATAATCACACCTGAGCATCTACACTCACACCTGACCATCTATATTCACACCTGACCATCTACATTAAAACCTGATCATCTATACTCACACCTGACCATCTATATTCACACCTGACCATGTATATTCACACCTGACCATTTATACTCACACCTGACCATGTATATTCACACCTGACCATCTATAATCACACCTGACCATCTATACTCACACCTGACCATCTATATTCACACCTGTCCATCTATACTCACACCTGACCACCTACACTCACACCTGACCATCTATATTCAGACCTGACCACCTATACTCACACCTGACCATCTATATTCACACCTGACCATCAATTTTCACTCCTGACCATCTATCCCCACACCTGACCATCTATACTCACACCTGACCATCCATACTCTGACCTGACCATCTATATTCACACCTGACCATCTATATTCACACCTGAACATCTATACTCACACCTGACATCTATATTCACACCTGACCATCTATAATCACACCTGACCATCTATACTCACACCTGACCATCTATATTCACACCTGACCATCTATATTCACACCCGACCATCTATATTAACACCTGACCATCTATATTCACACCAGACCATCTATACTCACACCTGACCATCTATATTCACACCTGACCATCTATACTCTCATCTGACCACCTATACTCACACCTGACCATCTATATTCACACCTGACCACCTATACTCACACGACCATCTATATTCTCATCTGACCATCTATACTCACACCTGACCATCTATATTCACTCCTGACCATCTATAGTCACACCTGACCATCTATATTCACTCCTGACCATCGATACTCACACCTGACCATCTATATTTACTCCTGACCATTGATATTAACACCTGACAATCCATACTCACACCTGACCATCTATGTTCACACCTGACCATCGATTCTCACACCTGACCGTCTATATTCACACCTGACCATCTATACTCACATCTGAACATCTTTATTCACCTCTGACCATCAAGATTCACCCCTGACCATCTATACTCACACCTGACCATCTATATTCACACCTGGCCATCTATACTCACACCTGACCATCTATATTCACACCTGGCCATCTATACTCACACCTGACCATCTATGTTCACACCTGACCATCTATATTCACACCTGACCATCTATATTCACACCCGACTATCTCTACTCACACCTGACCATCTATACTCACACCTGACCATCTATATTCACACCTGACCATCTATATTCACACCTGACCATCTATACTCACACCGGACCATCTGTACTCACACCTGACCATCTATCTTCACACCCGACCATCCATACTCTGACCTGACCATCTATATTCACACGTGACCATCTATATTCACACCTGACCATCTATACTCACACCTGACCATCTATATTCACACCTGAGCATCTATATTCACACCTGAGCATCTATAATCACACCTGACCATCTACACTCACACCTGACCATCTATATTCACACCTGACCATCTACATTAAAACCTGATCATCTATACTCACACCTGACCACCAATATTCACACCTGACCATGTATATTCACACCTGACCATTTATACTCACACCTGACCATGTATATTCACACCTGACCATCTATAATCACACCTGACTATCTATACTCACACCTGACCATCTATATTCACACCTGACCTTCTATACTCACACCTGACCGTCTATATTCACACCTGACCACCTATACTCACACCTGACCATCTATATTCACACCTGACCATCAATTTTCACTCCTGACCATCTATCCCCACACCTGACCATCTATACTCACACCTGACCGTCTATATTCACACCTGACCATCTATATTCACACCTGACCATCTATACTCACACCTGACATCTATATTCACACCTGACCATCTATAATCACACCTGACCATCTATACTCACACCTGACCATCTATATTCACACCTGACCATCTATATTCACACCTGACCATCTATACTCACAACTGACATCTATACTCACACCTGACCATCTATAATCACACCTGACCATCTATACTCACACCTGACCATCTATATTCACACCTGACCATCTATAATCACAACTGACCATCTATATTCACACCTGACCATCTATATTCACACCCGACCATCTATATTAACACCTGACCATCTATATTCACTCCTGACCATCTATACCCACACCAGACCATCTATACTCACACCTGACCATCTATATTCACACCTGACCATCTATATTCTCACCTGACCATCTATATTCACACCTGACCATCTATATTCACTCCTGACCATCTATACCCACACCTGACCATCTATACTCACACCTGACCATCCATACTGACACCTGACCATCTGTACTCACACCTGACCATCTATACTCACACCTGATCATCTATACTCACAGCTGACCATCTATATTCACACCGGACAATCTATATTCACACATGACCATCTAAACTTAAACCAGACCATCTATATACACACAACCACCAAACATCACCCATCACCATCCATATTCACCACTGACGATCTATACTGACCCCGGACCATCGATACTCACACATGACCATCTATATTCACACCTGACCAACTATACTCACACCTGACCATCTATACACAAACCCGACCATCTATATTCACAGCTGACCATCTATATTCACACCTGACCATCTATACTCACACCCGACCATCTATATTCACACCTGACCATCTATACACACACCTGACGATCTATATTCACACCTGACCATCTATACTCACAACTGATCATCTATGTTCACCCCTGACCATCTATACTCACACCTGATCATCTATGTTCACCCCTGACCATCTATATTCACTCCTGACCATCTATAGTCACACCTGACCATCTATATTCACTCCTGACCATCGATACTCACACCTGACCATCTATATTTACTCCTGACCATTGATATTAACACCTGACAATCCATACTCACACCTGACCATCTATGTTCACACCTGACCATCGATTCTCACACCTGACCATCTATATTCACACCTGACCATCTATATTCACACCCGACCATCTATATTAACACCTGACCATCTATATTCACACCAGACCATCTATACTCACACCTGACCATCTATATTCACACCTGACCATCTATACTCTCATCTGACCACCTATACTCACACCTGACCATCTATATTCACACCTGACCACCTATACTCACACGACCATCTATATTCTCATCTGACCATCTATACTCACACCTGACCATCTATATTCACTCCTGACCATCTATAGTCACACCTGACCATCTATATTCACTCCTGACCATCGATACTCACACCTGACCATCTATATTTACTCCTGACCATTGATATTAACACCTGACAATCCATACTCACACCTGACCATCTATGTTCACACCTGACCATCGATTCTCACACCTGACCGTCTATATTCACACCTGACCATCTATACTCACACCTGAACATCTTTATTCACCTCTGACCATCAAGATTCACCCCTGACCATCTATACTCACACCTGACCATCTATATTCACACCTGGCCATCTATACTCACACCTGACCATCTATATTCACACCTGGCCATCTATACTCACACCTGACCATCTATGTTCACACCTGACCATCTATATTCACACCTGACCATCTATATTCACACCCGACTATCTCTACTCACACCTGACCATCTATACTCACACCTGACCATCTATATTCACACCTGACCATCTATATTCACACCTGACCATCTATACTCACACCGGACCATCTGTACTCACACCTGACCATCTATCTTCACACCCGACCATCCATACTCTGACCTGACCATCTATATTCACACGTGACCATCTATATTCACACCTGACCATCTATACTCACACCTGACCATCTATATTCACACCTGAGCATCTATATTCACACCTGAGCATCTATAATCACACCTGACCATCTACACTCACACCTGACCATCTATATTCACACCTGACCATCTACATTAAAACCTGATCATCTATACTCACACCTGACCACCAATATTCACACCTGACCATGTATATTCACACCTGACCATTTATACTCACACCTGACCATGTATATTCACACCTGACCATCTATAATCACACCTGACTATCTATACTCACACCTGACCATCTATATTCACACCTGACCTTCTATACTCACACCTGACCGTCTATATTCACACCTGACCACCTATACTCACACCTGACCATCTATATTCACACCTGACCATCAATTTTCACTCCTGACCATCTATCCCCACACCTGACCATCTATACTCACACCTGACCGTCTATATTCACACCTGACCATCTATATTCACACCTGACCATCTATACTCACACCTGACATCTATATTCACACCTGACCATCTATAATCACACCTGACCATCTATACTCACACCTGACCATCTATATTCACACCTGACCATCTATATTCACACCTGACCATCTATACTCACAACTGACATCTATACTCACACCTGACCATCTATATTCACACCTGACCATCTATAATCACAACTGACCATCTATATTCACACCTGACCATCTATATTCACACCCGACCATCTATATTAACACCTGACCATCTATATTCACTCCTGACCATCTATACCCACACCAGACCATCTATACTCACACCTGACCATCTATATTCACACCTGACCATCTATATTCTCACCTGACCATCTATATTCACACCTGACCATCTATATTCACTCCTGACCATCTATACCCACACCTGACCATCTATACTCACACCTGACCATCCATACTGACACCTGACCATCTGTACTCACACCTGACCATCTATACTCACACCTGATCATCTATACTCACAGCTGACCATCTATATTCACACCGGACAATCTATATTCACACATGACCATCTAAACTTAAACCAGACCATCTATATACACACAACCACCAAACATCACCCATCACCATCCATATTCACCACTGACGATCTATACTGACCCCGGACCATCGATACTCACACATGACCATCTATATTCACACCTGACCAACTATACTCACACCTGACCATCTATACACAAACCCGACCATCTATATTCACAGCTGACCATCTATATTCACACCTGACCATCTATACTCACACCCGACCATCTATATTCACACCTGACCATCTATACACACACCTGACGATCTATATTCACACCTGACCATCTATACTCACAACTGATCATCTATGTTCACCCCTGACCATCTATACTCACACCTGATCATCTATGTTCACCCCTGACCATCTATATTCACTCCTGACCATCTATAGTCACACCTGACCATCTATATTCACTCCTGACCATCGATACTCACACCTGACCATCTATATTTACTCCTGACCATTGATATTAACACCTGACAATCCATACTCACACCTGACCATCTATGTTCACACCTGACCATCGATTCTCACACCTGACCATCTATATTCACACCTGACCATCTATACTCACACCTGAACATCTTTATTCACCTCTGACCATCAAGATTCACCCCTGACCATCTATATTCACACCTGGCCATCTATACTCACACCTGACCATCTATATTCACACCTGGCCATCTATACTCACACCTGACCATCTATGTTCACACCGGACCATCTATATTTACACCTGACCATCTATACTCACACCCGACCATCTATATTCACAACTGACCATCTATACTCACACCTGACCATCTAACTCATACCTGACCATCTATATTCACACCTGACCATCGATACTCACACCTGACCATCTATAATCACACCTGACCATCTATATTCACACCTGACCATCAATACTCACACCTGACCATATATATTCACACCTGACCATCTATACTCACACCTGACCATCAATACTCACACCTGACCATCTATAATCACTCCTGACCATCTATACTCACTCCTGACCATCTATATTCATGCCTGACCATCTATATTCACACCTGACCATCTATACTCAATCCTGACCATCTATCTTCACACCTGACAATCTATATTCACACCTGACCATCAATACTCACACCTGACCATCTATATTCACACCTGACCATCTATACTCACACCTGACCGTCAATCTTCACACCTGACAATCTATATTCACACCTGACCATCTATACTCACACCTGACCATCTATACTCACACCTGACCATCTATATTCACACCTGACCATCTATACTCACACCTGACCATCTACCTTCACACCTGACCATGTATATTCACAACTGACCATCTATATTCACACCTGACTATCTCTACTCACACCTGAACATCTATACTCACACCTGACCATCTATATTCACACCTGACCATCTATATTCAAACCTGACCATCTATACTCACACCGGACCATCTGTACTCACACCTGACCATCTATCTTCACACCTGACCATGTATATTCACTCCTGACCATCTATCCCCACACCGGACCATCTATACTCACACCTGACCATCTATACTCACACCTGACCATCTATATTCACACCTGACCATCTATACTCACACCTGACCGTCAATCTTCACACCTGACAATCTATATTCACACCTGACCATCTATACTCACACCTGACCATCTATACTCACACCTGACCATCTATATTCACACCTGACCATCTATACTCACACCTGACCATCTACCTTCACACCTGACCATGTATATTCACAACTGACCATCTATATTCACACCTGACTATCTCTACTCACACCTGAACATCTATACTCACACCTGACCATCTATATTCACACCTGACCATCTATATTCAAACCTGACCATCTATACTCACACCGGACCATCTGTACTCACACCTGACCATCTATCTTCACACCTGACCATGTATATTCACTCCTGACCATCTATCCCCACACCGGACCATCTATACTCACACCTGACCATCCATACTCTGACCTGACCATCTATATTCACACCTGACCATCTATACTCACACCTGACCATCTATATTCACACCTGAGCATCTATAATCACACCTGAGCATCTACACTCACACCTGACCATCTATATTCACACCTGACCATCTACATTAAAACCTGATCATCTATACTCACACCTGACCATCTATATTCACACCTGACCATGTATATTCACACCTGACCATTTATACTCACACCTGACCATGTATATTCACACCTGACCATCTATAATCACACCTGACCATCTATACTCACACCTGACCATCTATATTCACACCTGACCATCTATACTCACACCTGACCACCTACACTCACACCTGACCATCTATATTCAGACCTGACCACCTATACTCCCACCTGACCATCTATATTCACACCTGACCATCAATTTTCACTCCTGACCATCTATCCCCACACCTGACCATCTATACTCACACCTGACCATCCATACTATGACCTGACCATCTATATTCACACCTGACCATCTATATTCACACCTGAACATCTATACTCACACCTGACATCTATATTCACACCTGACCATCTATAATCACACCTGACCATCTATACTCACACCTGACCATCTATATTCACACCTGACCATCTATATTCACACCCGACCATCTATATTAACACCTGACCATCTATATTCACACCAGACCATCTATACTTACACCTGACCATCTATATTCACACCTGACCATCTATACTCTCACCTGACCACCTATACTCACACCTGACCATCTATATTCACACCTGACCACCTATACTCACACGACCATCTATATTCTCATCTGACCATCTATACTCACACCTGACCATCTATATTCACTCCTGACCATCTATAGTCACACCTGACCATCTATATTCACTCCTGACCATCGATACTCACACCTGACCATCTATATTTACTCCTGACCATTGATATTAACACCTGACAATCCATACTCACACCTGACCATCTATGTTCACACCTGACCATCGATTCTCACACCTGACCGTCTATATTCACACCTGACCATCTATACTCACACCTGAACATCTTTATTCACCTCTGACCATCACGATTCACCCCTGACCATCTATACTCACACCTGACCATCTATATTCACACCTGGCCATCTATACTCACACCTGACCATCTATATTCACACCTGGCCATCTATACTCACACCTGACCATCTATGTTCACACCTGACCATCTATATTCACACCTGACCATCTATATTCACACCTGACTATCTCTACTCACACCTGACCATCTATACTCACACCTGACCATCTATATTCACACCTGACCATCTATACTCACACCGGACCATCTGTACTCACACCTGACCATCTATCTTCACACCTGACCATCCATACTCTGACCTGACCATCTATATTCACACGTGACCATCTATATTCACACCTGACCATCTATACTCACACCTGACCATCTATATTCACACCTGACCTTCTATACTCACACCTGACCGTCTATATTCACACCTGACCACCTATACTCACACCTGACCATCTATATTCACACCTGACCATCAATTTTCACTCCTGACCATCTATCCCCACACCTGACCATCTATACTCACACCTGACCGTCTATATTCACACCTGACCATCTATATTCACACCTGACCATCTATACTCACACCTGACATCTATATTCACACCTGACCATCTATAATCACACCTGACCATCTATACTCACACCTGACCATCTATATTCACACCTGACCATCTATATTCACACCTGACCATCTATACTCACAACTGACATCTATACTCACACCTGACCATCTATAATCACACCTGACCATCTATACTCACACCTGACCATCTATATTCACACCTGACCATCTATAATCACAACTGACCATCTATATTCACACCTGACCATCTATATTCACACCCGACCATCTATATTAACACCTGACCATCTATATTCACTCCTGACCATCTATACCCACACCAGACCATCTATACTCACACCTGACCATCTATATTCACACCTGACCATCTATATTCTCACCTGACCATCTATATTCACACCTGACCATCTATATTCACTCCTGACCATCTATACCCACACCTGACCATCTATACTCACACCTGACCATCCATACTGACACCTGACCATCTGTACTCACACCTGACCATCTATACTCACACCTGATCATCTATACTCACAGCTGACCATCTATATTCACACCGGACAATCTATATTCACACATGACCATCTAAACTTAAACCAGACCATCTATATACACACAACCACCAAACATCACCCATCACCATCCATATTCACCACTGACGATCTATACTGACCCCGGACCATCGATACTCACACATGACCATCTATATTCACACCTGACCAACTATACTCACACCTGACCATCTATACACAAACCCGACCATCTATATTCACAGCTGACCATCTATATTCACACCTGACCATCTATACTCACACCCGACCATCTATATTCACACCTGACCATCTATACACACACCTGACGATCTATATTCACACCTGACCATCTATACTCACAACTGATCATCTATGTTCACCCCTGACCATCTATACTCACACCTGATCATCTATGTTCACCCCTGACCATCTATATTCACTCCTGACCATCTATAGTCACACCTGACCATCTATATTCACTCCTGACCATCGATACTCACACCTGACCATCTATATTTACTCCTGACCATTGATATTAACACCTGACAATCCATACTCACACCTGACCATCTATGTTCACACCTGACCATCGATTCTCACACCTGACCATCTATATTCACACCTGACCATCTATATTCACACCCGACCATCTATATTAACACCTGACCATCTATATTCACACCAGACCATCTATACTCACACCTGACCATCTATATTCACACCTGACCATCTATACTCTCATCTGACCACCTATACTCACACCTGACCATCTATATTCACACCTGACCACCTATACTCACACGACCATCTATATTCTCATCTGACCATCTATACTCACACCTGACCATCTATATTCACTCCTGACCATCTATAGTCACACCTGACCATCTATATTCACTCCTGACCATCGATACTCACACATGACCATCTATATTTACTCCTGACCATTGATATTAACACCTGACAATCCATACTCACACCTGACCATCTATGTTCACACCTGACCATCGATTCTCACACCTGACCGTCTATATTCACACCTGACCATCTATACTCACACCTGAACATCTTTATTCACCTCTGACCATCAAGATTCACCCCTGACCATCTATACTCACACCTGACCATCTATATTCACACCTGGCCATCTATACTCACACCTGACCATCTATATTCACACCTGGCCATCTATACTCACACCTGACCATCTATGTTCACACCTGACCATCTATATTCACACCTGACCATCTATATTCACACCCGACTATCTCTACTCACACCTGACCATCTATACTCACACCTGACCATCTATATTCACACCTGACCATCTATATTCACACCTGACCATCTATACTCACACCGGACCATCTGTACTCACACCTGACCATCTATCTTCACACCCGACCATCCATACTCTGACCTGACCATCTATATTCACACGTGACCATCTATATTCACACCTGACCATCTATACTCACACCTGACCATCTATATTCACACCTGAGCATCTATATTCACACCTGAGCATCTATAATCACACCTGACCATCTACACTCACACCTGACCATCTATATTCACACCTGACCATCTACATTAAAACCTGATCATCTATACTCACACCTGACCACCAATATTCACACCTGACCATGTATATTCACACCTGACCATTTATACTCACACCTGACCATGTATATTCACACCTGACCATCTATAATCACACCTGACTATCTATACTCACACCTGACCATCTATATTCACACCTGACCTTCTATACTCACACCTGACCGTCTATATTCACACCTGACCACCTATACTCACACCTGACCATCTATATTCACACCTGACCATCAATTTTCACTCCTGACCATCTATCCCCACACCTGACCATCTATACTCACACCTGACCGTCTATATTCACACCTGACCATCTATATTCACACCTGACCATCTATACTCACACCTGACATCTATATTCACACCTGACCATCTATAATCACACCTGACCATCTATACTCACACCTGACCATCTATATTCACACCTGACCATCTATATTCACACCTGACCATCTATACTCACAACTGACATCTATACTCACACCTGACCATCTATAATCACACCTGACCATCTATACTCACACCTGACCATCTATATTCACACCTGACCATCTATAATCACAACTGACCATCTATATTCACACCTGACCATCTATATTCACACCCGACCATCTATATTAACACCTGACCATCTATATTCACTCCTGACCATCTATACCCACACCAGACCATCTATACTCACACCTGACCATCTATATTCACACCTGACCATCTATATTCTCACCTGACCATCTATATTCACACCTGACCATCTATATTCACTCCTGACCATCTATACCCATACCTGACCATCTATACTCACACCTGACCATCCATACTGACACCTGACCATCTGTACTCACACCTGACCATCTATACTCACACCTGATCATCTATACTCACAGCTGACCATCTATATTCACACTGGACAATCTATATTCACACATGACCATCTAAACTTAAACCAGACCATCTATATACACACAACCACCAAACATCACCCATCACCATCCATATTCACCACTGACGATCTATACTGACCCCGGACCATCGATACTCACACATGACCATCTATATTCACACCTGACCAACTATACTCACACCTGACCATCTATACACAAACCCGACCATCTATATTCACAGCTGACCATCTATATTCACACCTGACCATCTATACTCACACCCGACCATCTATATTCACACCTGACCATCTATACACACACCTGACGATCTATATTCACACCTGACCATCTATACTCACAACTGATCATCTATGTTCACCCCTGACCATCTATACTCACACCTGATCATCTATGTTCACCCCTGACCATCTATATTCACTCCTGACCATCTATAGTCACACCTGACCATCTATATTCACTCCTGACCATCGATACTCACACCTGACCATCTATATTTACTCCTGACCATTGATATTAACACCTGACAATCCATACTCACACCTGACCATCTATGTTCACACCTGACCATCGATTCTCACACCTGACCATCTATATTCACACCTGACCATCTATACTCACACCTGAACATCTTTATTCACCTCTGACCATCAAGATTCACCCCTGACCATCTATATTCACACCTGGCCATCTATACTCACACCTGACCATCTATATTCACACCTGGCCATCTATACTCACACCTGACCATCTATGTTCACACCGGACCATCTATATTTACACCTGACCATCTATACTCACACCCGACCATCTATATTCACAACTGACCATCTATACTCACACCTGACCATCTAACTCATACCTGACCATCTATATTCACACCTGACCATCGATACTCACACCTGACCATCTATAATCACACCTGACCATCTATATTCACACCTGACCATCAATACTCACACCTGACCATATATATTCACACCTGACCATCTATACTCACACCTGACCATCAATACTCACACCTGACCATCTATAATCACTCCTGACCATCTATACTCACTCCTGACCATCTATATTCATGCCTGACCATCTATATTCACACCTGACCATCTATACTCAATCCTGACCATCTATCTTCACACCTGACAATCTATATTCACACCTGACCATCAATACTCACACCTGACCATCTATATTCACACCTGACCATCTATACTCACACCTGACCGTCAATCTTCACACCTGACAATCTATATTCACACCTGACCATCTATACTCACACCTGACCATCTATACTCACACCTGACCATCTATATTCACACCTGACCATCTATACTCACACCTGACCATCTACCTTCACACCTGACCATGTATATTCACAACTGACCATCTATATTCACACCTGACTATCTCTACTCACACCTGAACATCTATACTCACACCTGACCATCTATATTCACACCTGACCATCTATATTCAAACCTGACCATCTATACTCACACCGGACCATCTGTACTCACACCTGACCATCTATCTTCACACCTGACCATGTATATTCACTCCTGACCATCTATCCCCACACCGGACCATCTATACTCACACCTGACCATCTATACTCACACCTGACCATCTATATTCACACCTGACCATCTATACTCACACCTGACCGTCAATCTTCACACCTGACAATCTATATTCACACCTGACCATCTATACTCACACCTGACCATCTATACTCACACCTGACCATCTATATTCACACCTGACCATCTATACTCACACCTGACCATCTACCTTCACACCTGACCATGTATATTCACAACTGACCATCTATATTCACACCTGACTATCTCTACTCACACCTGAACATCTATACTCACACCTGACCATCTATATTCACACCTGACCATCTATATTCAAACCTGACCATCTATACTCACACCGGACCATCTGTACTCACACCTGACCATCTATCTTCACACCTGACCATGTATATTCACTCCTGACCATCTATCCCCACACCGGACCATCTATACTCACACCTGACCATCCATACTCTGACCTGACCATCTATATTCACACCTGACCATCTATACTCACACCTGACCATCTATATTCACACCTGAGCATCTATAATCACACCTGAGCATCTACACTCACACCTGACCATCTATATTCACACCTGACCATCTACATTAAAACCTGATCATCTATACTCACACCTGACCATCTATATTCACACCTGACCATGTATATTCACACCTGACCATTTATACTCACACCTGACCATGTATATTCACACCTGACCATCTATAATCACACCTGACCATCTATACTCACACCTGACCATCTATATTCACACCTGACCATCTATACTCACACCTGACCACCTACACTCACACCTGACCATCTATATTCAGACCTGACCACCTATACTCCCACCTGACCATCTATATTCACACCTGACCATCAATTTTCACTCCTGACCATCTATCCCCACACCTGACCATCTATACTCACACCTGACCATCCATACTATGACCTGACCATCTATATTCACACCTGACCATCTATATTCACACCTGAACATCTATACTCACACCTGACATCTATATTCACACCTGACCATCTATAATCACACCTGACCATCTATACTCACACCTGACCATCTATATTCACACCTGACCATCTATATTCACACCCGACCATCTATATTAACACCTGACCATCTATATTCACACCAGACCATCTATACTTACACCTGACCATCTATATTCACACCTGACCATCTATACTCTCACCTGACCACCTATACTCACACCTGACCATCTATATTCACACCTGACCACCTATACTCACACGACCATCTATATTCTCATCTGACCATCTATACTCACACCTGACCATCTATATTCACTCCTGACCATCTATAGTCACACCTGACCATCTATATTCACTCCTGACCATCGATACTCACACCTGACCATCTATATTTACTCCTGACCATTGATATTAACACCTGACAATCCATACTCACACCTGACCATCTATGTTCACACCTGACCATCGATTCTCACACCTGACCGTCTATATTCACACCTGACCATCTATACTCACACCTGAACATCTTTATTCACCTCTGACCATCACGATTCACCCCTGACCATCTATACTCACACCTGACCATCTATATTCACACCTGGCCATCTATACTCACACCTGACCATCTATATTCACACCTGGCCATCTATACTCACACCTGACCATCTATGTTCACACCTGACCATCTATATTCACACCTGACCATCTATATTCACACCTGACTATCTCTACTCACACCTGACCATCTATACTCACACCTGACCATCTATATTCACACCTGACCATCTATACTCACACCGGACCATCTGTACTCACACCTGACCATCTATCTTCACACCTGACCATCCATACTCTGACCTGACCATCTATATTCACACGTGACCATCTATATTCACACCTGACCATCTATACTCACACCTGACCATCTATATTCACACCTGAGCATCTATAATCACACCTGACCATCTACATTCACACCTGACCATCTATATTCACACCTGACCATCTACATTAAAACCTGATCATCTATACTCACGCCTGACCACCAATATTCACACCTGACCATGTATATTCACACCTGACCATTTATACTCACACCTGACCATGTATATTCACACCTGACCATCTATAATCACACCTGACTATCTATACTCACACCTGACCATCTATATTCACACCTGACCATCTATACTCACACCTGACCGTCAATATTCACACCTGACCATCTATACTCACACCTGACCATCTATATTCACACCTGACCATCTATACTCACTCCCGACCATCTATATTAACACCTGACCATCTATACTCAAACCTGACCATCTGTACTCACACCTGACCATCTATATTCACCCCGACCATCTATATTCACACCTGACCATCTATACTCACACCTGACCATCTATATTCACCCCGACCATCTATATTCACACCTGACCATCTATACTCACACCTGACCATCTATACTCACACCTGACCATCAATATTCACACCGGACCATCTATATTCACACCTGACCATCCAAACTCACACCTGACCATCTAAACTCACACCTGACCATCTATACTCACACCTGACCATCTATATTCACACCTGACCATCTATATTCACACCTGACCAACTAGACTCACAGCCGACCATCCATATTGACACCTGACCATCCTTACTCACACCTGACCTTCTATATTCACACCTGACCATCTATATTCACACCTGACCATCTATACTCACACCTGACCATCTATACTCACACCTGACCATCTAAACTCACACCTGACCATCTATACTCACAACTGACCATCTATATTCACACCTGACCATCTATATTCACACCTGACCATCTATATTCACACCTGACCATCTATAATCACACCGGACCATCTATATTCACACCTGACCATCTATACTCACACCTGACCATCTATACTCACACCTGACCATCTAAACTCACACCTGACTGTCTATACTCACAACTGACCATCTATATTCACACCTGACCATCTATATTCACACCTGACCATCTATACTCACAACTGACCATCTATATTCACACCTAACCACCTATATTCACACCTGACCAACTAGACTCACAGCTGACCATCCATATTGACACCTGACCATCTATACTCACACCTGACCATCTATATTCACACCTGACCATCTATACTCACACCTGAGCATCTATATTCACACCTGATCATCTATATTCACACCTGACCATCAATATTCACACCTGACCATCTATATTCACACCTGACCATCTATACTCACACCTGAGCATCTATATTCACACCTGATCATCTATATTCACACCTGACCATCAATATTCACACCTGACCATCTATATTCACACCTCACCATCTATACTAACACCTGACCGTCTATACTCACGCCTGACCATCTATATTCACACCTGACCATCTATACTCACACCTGACCATCTATATTCACACCTGACCATCTATACTCACACCTGACCATCTATATTCACACCTGACCATCTATACTCACACCTGGCCATCTATATTCACACCTGACCATCTATATTCACACCTGACCATCTATACTCACACCTGACCATCTATATTCACACCTGACCATCTATTGTCTCACCTGACCATCGAAATTCACACCTGACCATCTATACTCACACCTGACCATCTATATTCACACCTGACCATCTATACTCACACCTGACCATCTATATTCACACCTGACCATCAATACTCACACCTGACCATCTATATTCACACCTGACCATCTATATTCACACCTGATCATCTATACTCACACCTGACAGTCTATATTCTCACCTGACCATCTATATTCACACCTGACCATCTATATTCACACCTGACCGTCTATATTCACACCTGACCATCTATACTCACACCTGACCATCTATATTCACACCTGACCATCTATACCCACACCTGACCATCTATACTCACACCTGACCATCTAAACTCACACCTGACCATCTATACTCACAACTGACCATCTATATTCACACCTGACCATCTATATTCACACCTGACCATCTATATTCACACCTGACCATCTATAATCACACCGGACCATCTATATTCACACCTGACCATCTATACTCACACCTGACCATCTATACTCACACCTGACCATCTAAACTCACACCTGACTGTCTATACTCACAACTGACCATCTATATTCACACCTGACCATCTATATTCACACCTGACCATCTATACTCACAACTGACCATCTATATTCACACCTAACCACCTATATTCACACCTGACCAACTAGACTCACAGCTGACCATCCATATTGACACCTGACCATCTATACTCACACCTGACCATCTATATTCACACCTGACCATCTATACTCACACCTGAGCATCTATATTCACACCTGATCATCTATATTCACACCTGACCATCAATATTCACACCTGACCATCTATATTCACACCTGACCATCTATACTCACACCTGAGCATCTATATTCACACCTGATCATCTATATTCACACCTGACCATCAATATTCACACCTGACCATCTATATTCACACCTCACCATCTATACTAACACCTGACCGTCTATACTCACGCCTGACCATCTATATTCACACCTGACCATCTATACTCACACCTGACCATCTATATTCACACCTGACCATCTATACTCACACCTGACCATCTATATTCACACCTGACCATCTATACTCACACCTGGCCATCTATATTCACACCTGACCATCTATATTCACACCTGACCATCTATACTCACACCTGACCATCTATATTCACACCTGACCATCTATTGTCTCACCTGACCATCGAAATTCACACCTGACCATCTATACTCACACCTGACCATCTATATTCACACCTGACCATCTATACTCACACCTGACCATCTATATTCACACCTGACCATCAATACTCACACCTGACCATCTATATTCACACCTGACCATCTATATTCACACCTGATCATCTATACTCACACCTGACAGTCTATATTCTCACCTGACCATCTATATTCACACCTGACCATCTATATTCACACCTGACCGTCTATATTCACACCTGACCATCTATACTCACACCTGACCATCTATATTCACACCTGACCATCTATACCCACACCTGACCATCTATACTCACACCTGACCATCTATATTCACACCTTACCATCTATACCCACACCTGACCATCTATACTCACACCTGACCATCTATACTCACACCTGACCATCTATATTCACACCTGACCATCTATATTCATACCTGACCATCTATATTCACACCTGACCATCTATACTCACACCTGACCATCTATATTCACACCTGACCATCTATATTCACCCCTGACCATGTATTCTCACACCTGACCATCTATATTCACACCTGACCATCTATATTCACCCCTGACCATCTATTCTCACACCTGACCATCTATATTCACCCCTGACCATGTATTCTCACACCTGACCATCTATATTCACACCTGACCATCTATATTCACACCTGACCATCTATATTCACACCTGACCATCTATTCTCACACCTGACCATCTATATTAACAATTGACCATCTATACTCACACCCGACCATCTATATTCACAGCTGACCATCTATATTCACACCTGACCATCTATACTCACACCTGACCATCTATACTCACACCTGACCATCTATATTCACACCTGACCATCTATACTCACAGCTGACCATCTATATTCACACCTGACCATCTATATTCACACCTGACCATCTATACTCACAACTGACCATCTATATTCACACCTGACCATCTATATTCACACCTGACCATCTATGCTCACACCTGACCATCTATACTCACACCTGACCATCTATATTCACACCTGACCATCTATACTCACACCTGACCATCTATACTCACACCTGACCATCTATATTCACACCTGACCATCTATATTCACGCCTGACCATCTATATTCACACCTGACCATCTATTTTTACATCAGGCCATCTATATTCACACCTGACCATCTATATTCTCACCTGACCATCTATATTCACACCTGACCGTCTATATTCACACCTGACCATCTATACTCACACCTGACCATCTATATTCACACCTGACCGTCTATATTCACACCTGACCATCTAGAGGAAATTTTGTCAAAAGAACAAAGAACTACACAGCACGGGAAACAGGCCCTTCGGCCCAACGAGCCCGCACCGCCGTCCCACTGTCTCAGTGACCTATTCATGATTTTAGTCTACGCCTAATGTGCGAGGATCAGGGAGGTCCAATATAGGGACCATTTGTTACCCAATCAATCAGCCTAAAAGCACATCTTTGGGATGTGGGAGGAAACCGGAGCACCCGGAGGAAACCCACGCAACCACGGGGAGAATCTTTGAGTCTCTGAGTGTCTGTGTCTCTGGGTGTCTGTGTCTCTGAGTGTCTGTGTCCCTGGGTCTCTGGGTCTGGGTCTTGTTGGTGTTTTTCAATTTTGAGGTTGTTGTTGAACTTGTTTTTTTTTACAATTTTGAGGTTGTTGTTGGATTGTTGGGTTTTTTTTGCAGTTGTGGTTATTGTTGAAATTGTTGCTGGTTTTCAAATCTGTGATTGTTGCTGAATTTGTTTTGTATTTAATTTTTTGGTTGGTGGAAATATTGGTGTTTATTTCTTTCTCAGGTTGTTGTTGGATTTGTTGATGTTTTTCAATGTTGAGGTTGTTGTTTCATTTGTTGGTGTTTTTCAATGTTGAGGTTGTTGTTGGATTGTTGCTGTTCTTTGCTGTTGAGGTTCTTGTTGAACTTGTTGGTTTTGTTTTCAATTTTTAGGTAGTTGTTAGAATTTGTTTTCATTCTCAGGTTGTTGTTGGATTTGTTGGTGTTTTTTTAATTTTGAGGTTGTTGTTTTCAATATTGAGGTTGGTGTTGGATTTTTTGGGTTTTTTCCAATACTGAGGTTGTTTTTGGGTTTGTTGGTGTTGTTTGCAGTGGTGGTTGTTGTTGAATTTGTTGGAGTTTTTCAATTTTAAGGTTGTTGTTGAACTTGTTTTCTTTTTAATTTTTTGGTTGTTGGAAATATTGGTGTTGATTTCTTTCTCAGGTTGTTGTTGAATTTGTTGGTGGTTCAGTTTGGGTTTTTGTTGGATTTGTTGGTGTTTTTCAATGTTGAGATGGTTGTTTGAGATGGCTGTCCAAACCACGTTGCCTCGTA
>NW_027650668.1:0-53110 GCF_965287045.1 Carcharhinus amblyrhynchos
CCTATCCCCATCTCCCCCCCCCAAATCCAGGCCCTATCCCCATCTCCCCCCCAAATCCAGGCCCTATCCCCATCTCCTCCCCCCCAATCCAGGCCCTATCCCCGCCACTGTCCCTCCCTCCACCGCATCCTCCCCACCCCCGCACAAATCCAGGCCCTATCCCTGTAACCCCATATATTTACCCCACTAATCCCCCTAAACCTACACATCCCAGGACCCCACGGATCAATTTTAGCACGGCCAATGCACCCTAACCCACACGTCTTTCAGACTGTGGGAGGAAACCGGAGCACCCGGAGGAAACCCACGCAGACACGGGGAGAATGTGCAGACGGTGACCCAAGCCGGGAATTGAACCCAGGTCCCTGGAACTGCGAGGCAGCAGTGCTAACCACTGCGCTACCGTGCCACTCCATATATATGTATATATATATATAAAGTCCCTATGGTGTATACAGTCCCTATGTGGTATTTGTGTCTCCTGGGTGGGGGGTGTCACCATTTCTTTCGGGTACTTGGGCCTCGCTGGCTGGACGCACGCAGTATTTTTCCCAGATCCTAATTGCCTTCAGCGATGGTGGCAAACTGCTGCAGTCGTGCTGTAGGTACAGGGACACATGGACTGTATACATCATATAGAGTAACTACCATGTATATGGTATCAAATGGGTGAACATAGAAACTCAAAGCAGGAGGAGGCCATTTGGCCCTTTCTGCCTGCTCCCCCATTCATTTTGATCATGACTGACTGTCAAATTCAATATCCTGATTTCCCACCACCCTCTGTCAGTCCCATATCCCTTTAGCCCCAAGAGCGATATCTAATTTCTTCTCTGCTGCAGTATAGGTGGTATACATTCTGTGTACTAGTGGGGCGCAGTGTGGGTGTGAGGAATGGAAGTGAACTGAATATAATGTGTAATTCGGAAATGGAGTCGGTAATGGGAATGTGAAACTATCTGTTGTGTGCAGGAGTGGGAGACAGAATGGAGGAAATTGCTGCCCTCAAGGTAAAAAGCATTATCATCGGCCCAATCCATAAGAACACTGCTGACAACATCAATGAGACCAACCTCACGGAAATCGACAGCAAACTGGGCAACCTGGAGCAGCTGGAGAAGCTTCTGGAAACGGCAAGGAGGAAAGGTAATCAGAACACCCACTGGCTAGAGTGCCTAAAAACACACACAGACAGGAGGCAGACACCTACCAGAACTCCCTGTCAAACTGTACACCATCCTCCTGTAACCCCGGGTGATGTGTGACTGTCCTGACACTGTAACCATCCTGTAACCCAGGGCACTATGTGAATAACCTCACACTGTAACCATCCTGTAACCCAGGGCACTATGTGAATAACCTCACATTGTAACCATCCTGTAACCCAGAGCACTGTCTGAATAACCTCGCACTGTAACCATCCTGTAACCCAGGGCACTGTGTGAATAACCTCACACTGTAACCATCCTGTAACCCAGGGTAATAACCTCACACTAACCATCCTGTAACCCAGGGCACTGTGTGAATAACCTCACACTGTAACCATCCTGTAACCCAGGGCACTATCTGAATAACCTCGCACTGTAACCATCCTGTAACCCAGGGCACTATGTGAATAACCTCACACTGTAACCATCCTGTAACCCAGGGTAATAACCTCACACTAACCATCCTGTAACCCAGGGCACTATGTGAATAACCTCACACTGTAACCATCCTGTAACCCAGGGTAATAACTTCACACTAACCATCCTGTAACCCAGGGCACTATGTGAATAACCTCGCACTGTAACCATCCTGTAACCCAGAGCACTATGTGAATAACCTCACACTGTAACCATCCTGTAACCCAGGGTAATAACCTCACACTAACCATCCTGTAACCCAGGGCACTGTGTGAATAACCTCGCACTGTAACCATCCTGTAACCCAGGGTAATAACCTCACACTGTAACCATCCTGTAACCCAGGGCACTGTGTGAATAACTTCACATTGTAACTATCCTGTAACCCAGGATAATAACCTCACATTGTAACTATCCTGTAACCCAGGGTAATAACCTCACACTGTAACCGTCCTGTAACCAAGCATTCCCAGCCTGTGAAACTCAGTCAGTCTTTGTGTCCGAACAGGTATCAAGGTTATTCTGGATCTGACTCCCAATTACAAAGGAAACCAGGAGTGGTTTGGAATTAACTTCAACACAACTGCTGGCAGTGTGGATTTGTTACAGGTATGTGGCCCTCTCTGTCTGCGCAGTGAGGGATTGTCTTCTGTGTCCCAAGTCCCACCCCCCCGTGCGAGTGGATAGGGGGTCGCCTCCCATCCCTCAGAACGGTCTTCCCAGCAGGAGGGAGTTACCTGCTGTTCCGTGACACCTCCGCTGGGAAAAGTGCGTGTGCGCGCGTGGGAGCGTCCGGCTGGATCCGATGGTGGGTGGGAGCCTCTGTGCGTCGAATAGTCCCCCACAGGGCATTTGCAGGCAGAGGCGAGGGTTGCAGGCCAGAAGTGGCTTGCTGAGGTGCTGTCTGTGACTGGAGACTCTAAATAAGACCCAGTTCAGAGAATATTGGAGCTGGAGTGGGCTGCTCAGGCCCCGCTCCGCCATTCAATAAGATCACGGCTGATCTTTTTGTGGACGGACGCAGCTCCACTCAGCCGCCTGCTCCCTTAATTCCTCTACTGTTCAAAAATTTATCTATCCCTTGCCTTAAAAACATTCAGCGAGGGAGCCTCAACTGGGCAGGAACCACATCCTCTCCACATCCACAGTCCCATTGAACATCTTTCCGCTGGCTGCTTTCATTGTCAAAATAGCAGGAATTGTGAGCGAGCGCTTTGACAGGAAGGGCCCGGATGGGATGGGATGGGCTGGGTTTCCTGTTGGAGTGGGGTGGAGGTGGGGAAATGGACAGGAATTAACCTGTGTGTGTGTGTGTGTGTTTGACAGGAGAAGGAAGCATTTCGTTACTGGCTGCAGAAGGGTCTGGATGGACTGCGCCTGCGGGGGATTGAGCAAGTCCTGACCTCTGTGAGTACCCCACACACGTCTCTCCTGATTCAGGGGGAGTGGGGGTCTCTCCCTCGGAACCCCCCCTCTCCCCTTTCTCTTTCCCCCTTCCCCCCCCTCTCTCTTTCCCCCTTCCCCCCCCTCTCCCCTTTCCCCCGGTGCCCGTTGCTCTAGCTGGGAGTGTAGTTGAGTGCCAGGCTGGGTGTGAGATGGGAGTCACTGACTCGGTGATTTGTTTGGCAGGCTCCTGGCCGGGTTGTAGAGTGGCAGAACCTCACCAAGAACTTCTCGGTGGACGAGAAACCAAGGTAAGTGGAAACTGTGCCAGTCTGGGCCAAATCCCCCGCCCCGTGATCACCTTCAACTGAATATTAACCCCCCCCCTCCCCTGTTAAGTATATTTATTAGTCACAACTAAGGCTGACATTAACACTGCAATGAAGTTACTGTGACGTTCCCCCTAGGGCCCTGGTCATTGCAACAGTGGAGAAGAAGAGTGAGGAAGTTCTGAGGCTGTTGAACCAATCGGACGCCGACCTTCTGTTCAGTTACTACCTGCGGGAGACGCTCCTCGCGTCCAACCCTCCGAACGCCACGATCGTGCGGCGGGGTGTGGAGAGCTACATCCAGAGCTGCGGCCAAACCTGGCCCAGCTGGGCGGTAAGTGGACCGGGCAACGCGCGTGGTCTCTCCCTCCCTCCCCCGTCCTGTTCGGATTGCCCCTCAGCTCAACCTGGGGGGTAGGGGAGTGGGGATGAGTGAGTGGGAGTGGGCCGATGGAGGGGGAATTGGAGAGGGGGGGGGGTGTTGTGCTGGGGGAGTCAGAGTTGGGGGGGGTGTTGTGCTGGGGGAGTCGGAGTTGGGGGGGGGGGTGTTGTGCTGGGGGAGTCGGAGTTGGGGGGGGTGTTGTGCTGGGGGAGTCGGAGTTGGGGGGGGTGTTGTGCTGGGGGAGTCGGAGTTGGGGGGGGTGTTGTGCTGGGGGAGTCGGGGGGGGGGTGTTGTGCTGGGGGAGTCGGGGGGGGGTGTTGTGCTGGGGGAGTCGGAGTTGGGGGGGGGTGTTGTGCTGGGGGAGTCGGAGTTGGGGGGGGGTGTTGTGCTGGGGGAGTCGGAGTTGGGGGGGGGTGTTGTGCTGGGGGAGTCGGAGTTGGGGGGGGTGTTGTGCTGGGGGAGTCGGAGTTGGGGGGGGTGTTGTGCTGGGGGAGTCGGAGTTGGGGGGGGGTGTTGTGCTGGGGGAGTTGGAGTTGGGGGGGGGTGTTGTGCTGGGGGAGTTGGAGTTGGGGGGGGGGTGTTGTGCTGGGGGAGTCGGGGAAGAGGCCAGAGGGGAGGTTAAGGGGGGAGTCAGGGGGCGGGTGGTGCAAGTTGGGGACGGTCGGCGAGGGGAGACGGGAGGGGTGCTAGACGGGAGGGGTAGACGGCGGGGGGGGAGGTGCGAGTCGGGGAGGGGTAGACGGCGGGGGGGGGAGGTGCGAGTCGGGGAGGGGTAGACGGCGGGGGGGGGAGGTGCGAGTCGGGGAGGGGTAGACGGGGGGGGGAGTTGCGAGTCGGGGAGGGGTAGACGGGGGGGGAGGTGTGAGTCGGGGAGGGGTAGACGGGGGGGGAGGTGCGAGTCGGGGAGGGGTAGACGGGGGGTGGGGCGAGTCGGGGAGGGGTAGACGGGGGGTGGGGCGAGTCGGGGAGGGGTAGACGGGGGGGGAGGTGCGAGTCGGGGAGGGGTAGACGGGGGGTGGGGCGAGTCGGGGAGGGGTAGACGGGGGGTGGGGCGAGTCGGGGAGGGGTAGACGGGGGGTGGGGCGAGTCGGGGAGGGGTAGACGGGGGGGAGGTGCGAGTCGGGGAGGGGTAGACGTTGGGGGGGGGGAGGTGCGAGTCGGGGAGGGGTAGACGGGGGGAGGTGCGAGTCGGGGAGGGGTAGACGGGGGGAGGTGCGAGTCGGGGAGGGGTAGACGGGGGGAGGTGCGAGTCGGGGAGGGGTAGACGGGGGGAGGTGCGAGTCGGGGAGGGGTAGACGGGGGGGAGGTGCGAGTCGGGGAGGGGTAGACGGGGGGAGGTGCGAGTCGGGGAGGGGTAGACGGGGGGAGGTGCGAGTCGGGGAGGGGTAGACGGAGGGTGGGGGAGGTGCGAGTCGGGGAGGGGTAGACGGAGGGGGTGGGGTAGACGGAGGGGGTGGGGTGAGTCGGGGAGGGGTAGACGGAGGGGGGGGTGGGGTGAGTCGGGGAGGGGTGTTGACTGAGTGAACACAGTCACTGACTCAGAGCTTTCCTCCCTCTGTCTGTAGCTGAGTGGCTATGAGGTTGGACACATAGCCTCATCGCTGGAGCCCCATCTACACGGCCTGGTACACGTGATGCTCTTCACACTCCCCGGAACACCTTTCATTTATTACGGAGATGAGATCGGACTGCAGGACACCCAGGTATGGCCACTGCTTCCTGGTGATCTCGGCTGGACGAGGCGGGGGGGCGGAGTGGGGGGGGGGGGGGGCGTGGTGGGGGGGGGGCGGGGTGGGGGGGTGGGGGCGGTGGTGGGGGAGCTCCCTGGAGGAGAAAACATACTCAGGACTGGAGTTAAAACTCCCCCTTGGAGCTGGAAGAGAATCCCCTCCAACGCACTCTGCAGCTCATTGGCTTTGCTGCTGCTGCTGCTGCCTTCAGCATTGACGCCAACTCAGGGTTCAATCCCAATCTGACACCCAGTCCACCCCCAGGGGGTGCCGCGCTGCGGGCGGGTCGGTGCCGAGGGGGTGCCGCACTGCGGGCGGGTTGGTGCCGAGGGGGTGCCGTGCTGCTGGGGAGGTGCTGTCTTTCAGGCTGAGATGTTAAACTCTGGGGAACCTGCATTCTTGGGGTGGGTGTAAAAGGTTTCACAGCTGCTATTGACAGACGGTGGACCCCCCCCCCCCCCGAGTTCCCAGGGCCAATATCTACCCCTCAAACCAGCGTTGCTGAACACAGATGATCTGGGTCTTTTAGAGCATTGCTGGGTGTGGGGCCAGGCTGGGTGTAAATTGGAGACAAGAGTCGATCTGTGTGTTAGGCTGTTAAAATTTAGCTGACGTCCTCTTGCCTTGTGTTCCCTCTGCAGCCATTGCATCTTAAAACACCATGGATGAAGTGGAACACTTCAGCTAATGGAGGCTTCACCTCAAGAGCCAGCCATCAACCTGCACCACGTCTAAATGAGACAGTGGAGGTCAGTGTACAGATCCCCACACACACACACACACACTGACTCTCACTGGGGTACGGGTCCCACACACACACTGACTCTCACTGGGGTACGGGTCCCACACACACACTGACTCTCACTGGGGTACGGGTCCCACACACACACTGACTCTCACTGGGGTACGGGTCCCACACACACACTGACTCTCACTGGGGTACGGGTCCCACACACACACTGACTCTCACTGGGGTACGGGTCCCACACACACACTGACTCTCACTGGGGTACGGGTCCCACACACACACTGACTCTCACTGGGGTACGGGTCCCACACACACACTGACTCTCACTGGGGTACGGGTCCCACACACACTGACTCTCACTGGGGTACGGGTCACACACACACACTGACTCTCACTGGGGTACGGGTCCCACACACACACTGACTCTCACTGGGGTACGGGTCCCACACACACACACACTGACTCTCACTGGGGTACGGGTCCCACACACACAGTGACTCTCACTGGGGTACGGGTCCCAAACACACACACTGACTCTCACTGGGGTACGGGTCCCACACACACACACTGACTCTCACTGGGGTACGGGTCCCACACACATACTGACTCTCACTGGGGTACGGGTCCCACACACACACTGACTCTCACTGGGGTACGGGTCCCACACACACACACACTGACTCTCACTGGGGTACGGGTCCCACACACACAGTGACTCTCACTGGGGTACGGGTCCCAAACACACACACTGACTCTCACTGGGGTACGGGTCCCACACACACACTGACTCTCACTGGGGTACGGGTCCCACACACACTGACTCTCACTGGGGTACGGGTCCCACACACACACTGACTCTCACTGGGGTACGGGTCCCACACACACACTGACTCTCACTGGGGTACGGGTCCCACACACACTGACTCTCACTGGGGTACGGGTCCCACACACACACTGACTCTCACTGGGGTACGGGTGCCCCACACACTCTGACTCTCACTGGGGTACGGGTCCCACACACACACTGACTCTCACTGGGGTACGGGTCCCACACACACACTGGACATCGCGGGAGTTTATCTTGATGAAAACGGCTGCCGTTTCTCCTATACCGGGACGGAATTTGTGCTTTTTAAGTTGATGAATTGGGAAGAGGCTGTGAATGGAGGGTTAGGGTATTGACTGTGTCTTTCCTTCCCCCTCGGTGTAGGGTCAGAGGTCTGCGCCATCTCTCCTGTCTCTGCTGAAGGAGCTCAGCTTGATGAAAATTAAAGAACGTTCCCTGCTGTACGGCGAATTTGAATCGGTGTACGGCAATGAAGAGGTGTACGTCTACACTCGCATATGGGACCAAAGCGACCGCTTTTTAGTGCTCCTGAACTTCAGTAAGCTTCCCCAGAAGGTCTTGCTGACAGACACGAACCTGCCAGCAGAAGCCACAGTGGAACTCAGCTCTTCGAACGAGAGGCAGAAGACAACAGTTAGCCTGGCCGAAATCCAGCTGGCCGGGGGGGAGGGATTAGTACTGAAATTCCGCTTTGTTGGTTGAGGAGCCGGGGATCCCCTTCCCCGGCCGACCCCTGACAGATACAGCGTGTTTCTGCCTGTCGAGAGTTCTGGCATCCGGTCGTTAGCTTTTCACATTCCGTCGTTCATTGGGTTAACAAGCCGTGCTTTGTCTCTAGTGGGATCATTGTCTTCTTTCTCTACGGTGACGCTCTCGCTGAGGTTGGGGGGGGGGAGGGTGCCTAAGGTGTCACAACGCTTCCAGGTTTCCTGGGGAGAATCTTGCTGGTGATTGCCGAGGGGCTGGGAGCCGCTTTGGGTGGGGTGGGGTGGGGGGGTTACTGAATCCGCTTTTCGAAGGAGTTGGTGGGGTCCGTGGGGATTGGGGAGGGGTGGTGAAATCTGGATAAGGTGTTCCACAGCTCTCCCCCCCAACCCCCCTGCCCCGCCACAGTTTGCCGAGTGTTTTTAGACTGGGGAATGGTGCTACTGAGGCCCAGTGGCCGTTACTCGGGCAGTGACTGTGGTGGGTCCCCCCAGAGTCCTGGGCAGTGACTGTGGTGGGACCCGTACCCTCTCCCCCAGAGTCCTGAGCAGTGACTGTGGTGGGACCCGTACCCTCTTCCCCCAGAGTCCTGAGCAGTGACTGTGGTGGGACCCGTACCCTCTCCCCCAGAGACCTGAGCAGTGACTGTGGTGGGACCCGTACCCTCTCCCCCAGAGTCCTGAGCAGTGACTGTGGTGGGACCCGTACCCTCTCCCCCAGAGTCCTGAGCAGTGACTGTGGTGGGACCCGTACCCCCTCCCCCAGAGTCCTGGGCAGTGACTGTGGTGGGACCCGTACCCCCTCCCCCAGAGTCCTGAGCAGTGACTGTGGTGGGACCCGTACCCTCTTCCCCCAGAGTCCTGAGCAGTGACTGTGGTGGGACCCCCACCCCTGGTACGTTTGCCCCCAGGTTGTCGGATCAGCTTCTGGCAGCACCCTGCGGCGCAGAAGGCATCTGAAATCTTTGCCGTCCTGCAAACTCTTTCACCAGCACCTCCCAAAATCGCTCCCGTTTCCTCTTTGTGTGCCATGATTAAGAACCACGATGTATTGTAACATTCTACTGGCAGTGTTGGGCAACTTGGGAATCCTCCACTCTGGCAGAGCTGTGAGTCAATGTGTATTAGGTCTGCTCGAATTCTCGCGTGGTGTTTTCTTTTTAACCAGATTTTCACAGTCCTTTTTAATCTTTTATTTCATTAAAAAAAACCATTTTGAAAGCAATTCCGTTTTTATTCTCCTCTTCTGAGTCTTGGTGTTGGGGGCCAGAGCTGAGAGACTAAAGGCGGTTAGGATTATATTCACTGGAGTTTAGAAGAGTGAGAGGGGATTTCAGAGAAACTTATAAAATTCTAACAGGGTTAGACAGGGTAGATTCAGAAAGAATGTTTCCGATGGTGGGGGAGTCCAGAACTAGGGGGTGATAGTTTGAGGATAAGGGGTAAACCTTTTAGAACTGAGGTGAGGAGAAATTTCTTCACCCAGAGAGCAGTGGAATTCACTCCCACAGAAAGTAGTTGAGGCCAAAACATTATCTAATTTCTTCCTGAAATCACACATCGCTCTTGGGGCTAAAAGGATACGAGGGGGAAGCGGGGGAATCAGGATGTTGAATTTGAATGATCAGCCATGATCAATATGAATGGACTTTGGAATCCATGTGCATAGATCCCTGAAAGTTGGCACCCAGGGTTGTTAAGAAGGCTTTTATTGGTAGAGGGATTGAACTTCAGAGCCGTGAGGTCATGTTGCAGCTGTACAAAACTCTGGTGTGGCCGCACTTGGGGTATTGTGTCCAGTTCTGGTCGCCGCATTGTAGGAAGGACGTGGAGGCGTTGGAAAGGGTGCAGAGGAGGTTTACCAGGATGTTGCCTGGTACGGTGGGAAGGTCCTATGAGGAAAGGCTGAGGGACTTGAGGCTGTTTTCCTTAGAGAGAAGGAGGTTAAAAGGTGACTTAGTCGAGGCATACAAGATGATCAGAGGGTTAGATAGGGTGGACAGTGAGAGCCTTTTTCCTCGGATGGAGATGGCAAGCATGAGGGAACATAGCTTTAAATTGAGGGGTGATAGATAGAGATGTCAGGGTAGGTTCTTTACTCAGTTGTAAGGGTGTGGAATGCCCTGCCTGCAACAGTAGTGGACTCGCCAACGTTAAGGGCATTTAAATGGTCATTCTATAAAGATATGGATGATATTGGAATAGTGTAGGTTAGATGGGCTTTAGATTGGTTTCACAGGTCGGCGCAACATCGAGGGGTCAAAGGACCTGTACTGCGCTGTAATGTTCTACGATCAAAATGAATGGTGGAACAGGCTCGAATGGCCACCTCCTGTTTCTATCACATCAGATCCATTATCTGGTCCCTTGCCTCCCTGCTGCTTGTGGGAGGAATTTACTTGTGTGCCCTACAATAACACTTCACACAGGTACTTCTGCTAAATCTAAAGTGCATTAGGACAGAGTTTGAACGTGGAATGATCTGCTCGAGCGTGTGTGTGTGTGTGGGGTGGAAGCGGATTAAATTGTGGTTTTTCGAGCTGACGTTGCATAAGCCAGTGTTGGGAGACGTTTGCCAGGGTTTACGCAAGTTCCTCGTGCGGAGATCAGGCCCTGTGACACAGCGCAAACAGCTCCCCCCCCCGTGCTGTGTAAGCGTTAGTTCGAAGAGCAGCAGTCCAACGTTCCCTGCAAATAGATTGCCGGATGCTGGTGACGTTCCAGGATATGGGGATCGTGCAGGAATATGGTGGATCGCTGGCCGTGGATCCAGCTGAGCTGGTTCGATCAGCCGCGTGGCTTTCTCCTGCTCCAAATGAACCTCTCAGTTAACAGGATGATGCAACGGGGAAATGACACAGCAAATGCCAAGTTACCCTTTTTTTGCAAGAGAGTTACGGTTGAGAGAAATGTTTGCAGCAATGTTACAGGCTTTGGATTATGGGGATGCTCTGCATGGTTTGGGGAGTCTTTACCTAAAGGATAGAACTTCCATGAGAGGGAGCACAGGCTGATTACTGGGGTGGGGGGGCTGTTCTGTCAGTAGAAGGGGTCCAGGGTTTAGAAGAATGGCGTGTAATCTGAGTGAGAGATTTAAAATTTGTCACTGCTACGATAAGATCCAAACTGCAGTCTTTGTAAACAGAACTGTGACAGGCTTTTATCTCGGTGAGAACCGGGGTTAAACCATAGTGCACCAACCCTTCTCCACTTGCCTTGCTGTGTATCTCATGTCAAAACTTCAACTCACAATGCCATCACTCCAACCTCAAGTCATTGAGCTTCAAGGTGGCCACGGTTTGAGTATTGGTTCTGGGACTGAGATCTGTGTCAACGCTCGGGAACAGGAGGAGGCCATTCAGCCCCTCAGGGCCACTCTGCTGTTCAATGAGACCACGGCCGATCTCCAAGAACCTGCCCTAGGCCCATATCCCTGCTCAATAAAAGGGGTGTCTCAGGCTTAAACCTAGCATTGGAACCAGCATCTGCTGTTGTCTGAGGAACAGAGTTCCACTCTCTGCGTGTGGGAGTATTTCTAACAACTCTCCTGAACGCTTGGCCTGAATTTTTACATCATGGGGCCCTGGTTCTAGAGCCTTCAGCTGATGAAAACATTTTATCCTTATCTACCCTGCCCTTCCCTGTAAATATCCTGTAGAGGATCATAGAACACTACAGTGCAGAAAGAGGCCCTTCAGCCCATTGAGTCTCCACCGACCCCATATCCCTACGTGTTTTACCCGCTAATCCCTCTAACCTACGCATCCTAGTACACTAAGGGGCAATTTTAGCGTAGCCAATCAACCTAACCCGCACATCTTTGGACTGTGGGAGGAAACTGGAGCACCTGAAGGAAACCCACGCAGACACGGGGAGAATGTGCAAACTCCACACAGACAGTGACCCGAGCTGGGAATGGAACCTGAGTCCCTGGAGCTGTGAGGCAGCAGTGCTAATCCACTATGCTATCTGTAGATTTCTATCAGATCACCCCTCTGAAACGTAGGGTCTTCCACTAAATATCTGGAGAATGAAATCTTCCCGTCAGCTCACAGCAAACTGCCTCCCTCATTGATTGAAGTGGACAGTGAAATCCTGGCAAACCTGAACCATTTTCCATATCTCGGAACCTCCTGATGGCATAAATAGGGCGACACAGTGGGTTAGCACTGCTGCTTCACAGCTCCGGGGACCCAGGTTCGATTCCTGGCTCAGGTCGCTGTCTGTGTGGAGTTTGCACATTCTCCTCGTGTCTGCGTGGGTTTCCTCCGGGTGCTCCGGTTTCCTCCCAAAGATTTGCTGGGTTAGGTTGATTGGCCATCCCAAAGATTGTCTCTTAGAGTCCCGAGATGCGTAGGTTAGAGGGATTAGCGGGTAAAATATGTAGGGATATGGGGGTAGGACCTGGGTGGGATTGCGGTCAGTGCAGACTCGATGGGCCGAATGGCCTCCTGCACTGTAGGGATTCTATGACAAAAACCCCCAGTGTGGCAGATCAGTCTTCGCCTAACTGAGGAAAAGTGTGTTTGAGCAGCAAGATTTAGGGTTATAATACTTGCCCAGTAGGCCTGTAAATTCCTGGAAGGTTCTGGAACCTCTGGGAAAGTTAAGCTGTGGATAACGGCAAATGCTGATGGTCCACAGTGATTACAGGAATAACTCTTTGCTTTTCATCTGCCACAATGTCAATAGCCCCCAAAAAAGTGACGTTTGCGTTCCACGTATTAGGCCGAGTCCTCCACAGGCGGTTTAGAAAAGTCTCATTTCCCAAACAGAGATGTGATACCTGACAATGGCCTAACCCCCCCAAGTTAAGCTGGCTGTTAGCAAGTTTCTTGGTGTCATTTTTTCCCTCGTTGCCACCGAAATAACTCCTCAGAAGTCAGCGTCCCTTCACCAGAGGTCATTAACCCACCTCCTGGTGGTTCACGCCCCTCACTCAGGTCAGTATGCCCCTCGCCGAGGTGATTACTCCCCTCACAGAGGTAATTACGCCACTCCCTGCGGTCATTATGCACCTCACTGAGGCCATTACACCCCTTGTTGAGGACATTACACGCCTTGCTAAGGTTATTACACCCCTCACTGGGGTCATTACGCACCTTGCTGGGGTCATTATAGTCCTCTCTGATTATGCCCGTTGTTCATGTTATTTCGGCCTTGGTGGGGTGATTACAACCTTGCTGAGGTGGTTACAGCCATTCTGGTGTCATTACACCCCTCACTGGGGTGATTAAACCTTCGCTGTGTCATTACACTCCTTATTGGGGCGATTACACCCTCACTGGGATCATTACACTCCTTATTGGGGTGATTACACCCTCACAGGGATCATTACACTCCTCACTGGGGTGATTACACCCTCACTGGGATCATTACACTCCTCATTGGTATGATTACCCTCGCTGGGGTAATTAGACTCCTCATGGGGGAGATTACACCTTTGGGGTCATTGCATTCCTTACTGGGGTGATTGCACCCTCATTGGAGGTCATTACACCCTCATTGGGGGTCATTACACTCCTCACTGCAGTGATTACACTCTCACTGGGGTGATTGCACCCTCATTGGGATCATTACACCCTCACTGAGGTCATTACACTCCTTATTGGGGTGATTACACCCTCACTGGGGTCATTAACCTCCTTTCTTGGGGTGATTACACCCTCACTGGGGTCATTACCCTCCTTTCTTGGGGTGATTACACCCTCATTGGGGGTCATTACACTCCTCATTGCAGTGATTACACTCTTGCTGGGGTCATTACATTCCTCACTGGGATCATTACACTCTTCACTGGGGTGATTACACTCCTTATTGGGGGGATTACAATTCGATCCCAGATTCTCAGTGTTTGAGATTTGCTGAGTGTTGATCCTGCAAGCAGCAGCGATCACATGACCGGTCACATGGCCCATAGAGCTGGCTGATCACATGCGCCAGCCCAGTCGTGTCACGTGACAGTGACGCTATTTCCGCTGACGCCTGTCCGGCGGCGCCATTTCCGGCGGGGTCACGTGTGCCGCTGCATTTCCGCTCTCCTCACCTTGTCGCTGTCGCTGCCGCCGCCGCCGCCATTATGTCGCTTCTCCGGGGGATTGTCCGCCTGTCCGGCCTGACCGGCCCGTTCCGCTCCGGCCTGGGCCCGCGGGCCCGGCTCAGCAGCAAGGTGTCCGGGACGGAGATCGGCACCGCGGTGAGAGACCCTCCGACAGTGCGGCGCTCCCTCAGCACTGACCCTCCGACAGTGCGGCGCTCCCTCAGCACTGACCCTCCGACAGTGCGGCGCTCCCTCAGCACTGACCCTCCGACAGTGCGGCGCTCCCTCAGCACTGACCCTCCGACAGTGCGGCGCTCCCTGGGCACTGACCCTCCGGCAGTGCGGCGCTCCCTGGGCACTGGCGCTCCCTGGGCACTGACCCTCCGGCAGTGCGGCGCTCCCTGGGCACTGACCCTCTCCCTGTACACCCACGCTCTGGTTGGTGTTGTGCCGAGTGTGTCTGCAGTGAGGCTCCGACCGCCTTGTTCTGCTCTGTACTGAGACCTCTGCTGGGAACGGGTCCCTTCATCCCAGCCCTGCTTGGGCTTATTGTGCATCACAGTGTGATTGTGAGCTGCTGTCCCTTGGTGGCTGTGTAACTGTGCTGTCTGTCTGAACACTATTCCCATTAATGACACTAGCAGATCAGCAGTGGTTAGCACTCCTGCCCCACAGTGCCAGGGACCTGGGTTTGAATCCTGGACTTGGGTTACTGTTTGCGCACAGAGTCTGCACCTTCTCCCTGTGTCTGTGTCAGTCCGAAAGATGTGCAGGTTAGGTGGTGCTAAATTGCCCCTTACTGTCAGGAAGATTAATGTATTAGCTTACGGAGATGGGGCCTGGGTGGGACTGTTGTTGGTGCAGGCTTGATGGGCTGAATGGCCTCTCCCCCTACTGCAGGGCGTCTATGATTCTGTCTCTTTCTTTTTAAACAGGAGTCAGTGATTGGACTCAGTGTCATGTCAGCTGTGATCCTGTTGCCAGCAGCCTGGTTTCTGGCTCACATCGAGAAATACAAAAAGCGGGAATGATGGAATGTCGGAGCCTGGGAGCAGGGACTGAGAAACCAAACTTTAACACTCCCTCCTTTTATCTCCCTGACTGCGTCGCTGGAGATCAACATTCCACGTTTGCTGTGTCATTCACAGCCATTCTTTATCACAATGTTAAACATTTTCTGTGTTAATTTGAGCTGATGTCAGTTACAATAAACCTTATTTAAAATGGAGCTTATTTGACATGCCTGGTTCCTTGGGGAAGGGACTAGAGGGGGTAAGTGTATTCAGCCTTATGGTGAGTGTATATGGCAGTGTACTGCAGTATTCACAGCTGTGTACACTGCTGAGGCTTGTCTCTCAGTGAGTGCAATGTGCACCCAAGCTACTGTGTGTAAGAGGCCTGATCCACCATCGCTCCCTTGGATTAGATTTCCAGTTCTGCCCTCAAACAGATGTGCGTTTGGATCTGACCTGGATTTTTGCAGTTACGGACCAGCTGCAGGAGTCTCTCAAACCAGCCTCCTCGATACAACGAGGAACGACTCTCCACAGCCACTCTCTCTCATGACCCCACATGCAACCAGAGATTGTTAACCAACATCAGGGAAGGACAAAGTGGAGGGAGGCGCCAGATTCAGGAGGGATTGAGGGGATGGCAAGGAGACACAGCACAGTGAAGGGCCATGAGCTAGACCTGGTGAGTGGACAAGAACACTGCAAATAAATGTGGAGAGGAAATCCACTTTGGGAGAAGAAACAGATGTGCAGAGTATTTACTAAATGGTAAGAAATAAAGTGCCGCTGTACAAAAGGACCTGGGTGTCCTTGTGCATAAGTCACTGAAGGCCAGTGTGCGGGTGCAGAAAATTCTGAAGGCGGCTAATTTTTTTATTCATTTGTGGGACACGGGCATCGCTGGCTAGACCAGCATTTATTGCCCATCCCTAGTCACCCTTGAAGTGAGTGGCTTGCTGGGCCATTTCAGAGGGCAGTTAAGAGTCAACCATTGCTGAGTCTCTGGAGTCACATGTAGGCCAGACCAGGTAAGGATGGCAGATTTCCTTCCCTAAAGGGCATTAGTGAACCAGATGGGTCTTTCCAACAATGGTTTCATGGTCATCCGTAGATTTTTAATTCCAGATATTTTTGAATTCTGTGGCTGGAATCGAACCTGGGTCCCCAGGACATTAGCTGAGTTTCTAAATTAATAGTCTACCGATAATACCACTTGGCCATCGCTACCCCAATGAAATGTTAGCCTTGATTGTGAGAGGATTTGAGGAGTAGTGAGGTCTTGCTTCAGTTGGATAGGATCTTGGTTAGACCGCAGCTGGAGTACTGTGTGCAGTTTTGGTTGCCTGACCTCAGGATGTTATTGCCTTGGAGGGAATGCAACAAAGGTTCATGGGGTTTGTTCCAGGGATGGCAGGACTGTCCCATAAAGAGAGATTGAGTAAACTGGGCCTGAGATAAAGGAATAAACAGGGCAGATGAAGGTAAGATATTTCCCTTGGTTAGGGAGACTAGAAGCAGGAGCACAATTTTAGTGAGCTGGAGAATGGGATAGAACGTGAGAAGATAATGGAGAGGACAGGAGAGCAGGGAAAGCTTTCAAGCCTGTTCCACAACTTGATGAGAACATGGCTGTTCTGTAATCCTATACCCAGCATTGGTTAACAAATCCATCAAAGATATAAAATGAACAATTAACACAAAACCACATTTTACAGAGAACATAGATAATGTTTTCAATAGCAGAGTGGTTAGCACTGCTGCCTCAGTGCCGTGGACCCAGGTTCAAATCCGGCCTTGGGTCACTGTTTGTGGAGTCTACATGTTCTCCCTGCGTTTGTGGGGGTTTCTTCCCGCACTCCAAAGATGTGCAGATTGGGTGGATTGGCCAAGGTATAGGTATGGGGCAGGCATGGGTGGAATGCTCTCTGCACTGTTGGGATTTTATGATTCCATTTTACTTCCCACCCCACTGGAGGCTGTGGTGTGAGACCAGAGCCTGAGCACTGGGCCAGCATGCAACAGCCTTGTGGTATTATTGCTAGACTATTAATCCAGAAACTCAGCCAATGTTCTGGGGACTGGGGTTTGGATCCCACCACGCCAGATACTGGAATTGGAGTTCAGTAAAATATATCTGGAATTAAGAATCTACTGATGACCCGTTGTGAGAAAAACCCATCTGGTTCACTAATGTTCTTTAGGGAAGGAAATCTGCCGTCCTTATCCGGTCTGCTCTATGTGTGATTCCAGAGCCACAGCAATGTGGTTGACTCTGAACAAGGGCAACTAGGGATGGGCAATAAATGTTGGCCCAGCCAGTGACGCCCTTGTCCCAGGAATGAATGAAAAACTGGGATGGGGTTGTGAGAACGGGTTAGGTTGCAAAAGCCCTGAGGACGAGGAACCAGGGCTGGGGTTATTTTTTTTGGTCAGTGCTGGGGGTTGGGGTTACTCAGCATCAGTGCTGGGGATTGGGGTCACACAGGGTCAGTGCTGGGGGTTGGGGTCACACAGGGTCAGTGCTGGGGCTTGGGGTTACTCAGGGTTGGTGCTGGGGCTTGGGGGTCACACAGGGTCAGTGCTGGGGGTTGGGGTCACACATGGTCAGTGCTGGGGGTTGGGGTCACACAGGATCAGTGCTGGGGGTTGGGGGTCACACAGGGTCAGTGCTGGGGGTTGGGGTCACACAGGGTCAGTGCTGGGAGTTGGGGGTCACACAGGGTCGGTGCTGGGGGTTGGGGGTCACACAGGGTCGGTGCTGGGGGTTGGGGGTCACACAGGGTCGGTGCTGGGGATTGGGGTCACACAGGGTCAGTGCTGGGGGTTGGGGTCACACAGGGTCAGTGCTGGGGGTTGGGGGTCACACAGGGTCAGTGCTGGGGGTTGGGGTCACACAGGGTCAGTGCTGGGGGTTGGGGGTCACACAGGGTCAGTGCTGGGGGTTGGGGGTCACACAGGGTCAGTGCTGGGGGTTGGGGGTCACACAGGGTCAGTGCTGGGTGCAGGTGGTGATGCCCCCCGTAGTTGACCAGCCTCCCATGGGGGAACCGGAAGTGGGTTTGAGGGAACCGGAAATGCTCTGCCGGAAGTGGCCGCGGGCTCCCAGCACCTCCTGCGCGAGAGGAAAATGGCGGCGGAGCAGCAGGAGCCGGCGGTGCTGGATGTGGAAGGTACCGGGGGGAGAGGAGCGGGGGAAGCCCGGGGAAAGCGGGGAGGGAGGCCGGGGAAAGGGGGAAGGTACCGGGGGGAGGGAGCCCAGAGAGAGGGGAGAAGAGAAGAAGTTGTGGGGGGGGGGAGGAAGAGGGGAAGGTATCGGGGAGAGAACCCCGGGGTGGAGGGAGGGGAGAGAGGGGGAGGACTTGGGGGAAAGAGGCTGGAGAGAGTGGGGAGGATCCCGGGGAAAGGGGGGGGGGAGAGGGGAGGAAGAGGGGGAGATACCAGGGGGGAACTTGGGGAGGAGAGGGAGTGAGGGTGAGGGGAGAGGGAGTGAGGGTGAGGGGAGAGGGAGTGAGGGTGAGGGGAGAGGGAGTGAGGGTGAGGGGAGAGAGAAAGAGGGGAGGGAAACCTGGGGTGGGGGAGGTACTGGGGGGTAGCGGGAGTGAGGGGAGAGGCAGGGGGCAGGAAGAGGGGGAGATACCAGGCAGAGGTACCGGGAGGGGGGGGGGAGTGAGGGTGAGGGGGAGGGAGACTTGAGAGAACCCGGGGAGGGGGGAGGTGGGTGGAGGGAGATGGGGAGGTACTGGGGGGAGTGAGGGGAGAGGCAGGGGGCAGGAAGAGGGGGAGATACCAAGGGGAGAGAGAGAGGGAGTACTTGGGGGAAAGAGGCTGGAGAGAGCGGGGAGGATCCCAGGGAAAGGGGAGAGAGAGAGATGGGGGGAGATACCAGGCAGAGGTACCGGGGGGGGGGACGCCGGAGGGAGTGAGGGGGAGGGGGAGGGAGGCTGGAGAGAACCCGGGGGGGGGGGGGGGCAAGGGAGATGGGGAGGTACTGGGGAGAGGGGGTAGGAAGCAGGGGAGATAGCAAGGGGAGAGAGGGGGAGGTACTGGGGTGGAGAGGCCAGAGGGAGTGTGGGTGTGGGGGGAGGGAGGCTGGAGGAACCTGGGGAGGGGCGGGGGGCGCGGGGTGGAGGGGGGGAGATGAGAAAACAGGAGAGGGGGTGGAGAGAGAGGGAGGGGAGTAACACCGGGAGCAGGGGAGAGAGAGAGAGGGGGAAACCTGGGTAAGAGAGGCTGGAGAGGGGAGGGACAGGAGAGGTAAGCTACTGGGGGAAGAGAGAGAGGGAAGCTGTGAGGGGTAGGAGAGGGAGGGTATTGGGGAAGATGGAGCGGGTTGGGTCAATATGGCGGGGGGTGTGGGGGAATGGACTGAATGGGGGATGGAGAGGGAGGGTGATTTGAGGTGGGAGATCTGGGGAGGGGGTGGGTGGGATGGGGGCAGTGAGGGGTGTGAATGGGGTGGACTCCCAGGTGGGCACTCAGCTTCATTCTCCCCATCTCCATGACAATGGACATCTTTGGACCAAAAAAGCATCACTCTGGGAATCTGCTGTTGGTAAATGTCTTCTCTCTGGTTCACTCCTGGTTTCTCAGCTCCATGTCTGACCAGCTGGGCTTTGACAAAGAGTCATCTGGACTTGAAACGTCAGCTCTTTTCTCTCCTTACAGATGCTGCCAGACCTGCTGAGATTTTCCAGCCTTTTTTTCTTTGGTTTCAGATTCCAACGTCGACAGTAATTTGCTTTTAGCCACTAGCCAGTCTCCTTTCAAACTCGGCAAGCTGGCCCTGTCCGGGATGGAATAACGTGTACCGGTGGTTAATGTTTGTGCTGTGTAGTTATCTCCCCTCAATCCACTTGTGGGGCCAGGTTGTCATGGTGATGTGTCCCTCTCCTAAGATCATTTCAGACAAGTGACCCTGACACCAGTAAATCACCAAGCAGAGCTGTGGATTGTCAAAACGCTGTTGGGGGTTTGCGGAGTCAATTGAAAATGACAAAACTGAAGTTGAGAGATTTTGTTGGGTGGGTGGGTTAAGGATGACATAACCGAAACAAGGTGGTGTAGTTAAGATACTTGCGAACTAGGAGCATGTGACCCCTTGAGCCTGTGCCGCGCCATTCAATAAGATCACAGCTGATCTTTTTGTGGACTTAGCTCCACTTACCCGCCCGCTCACCATAACCCTTAATTCCTTTACTGTTCAAAAATCTATCTATCCTTGCCTTAAAAACATCGTGAGGGAGCCTCAACTGGGCAGGGAATTCCACAGATTCACAACCCTTTGTGTGAAGAAGTTCCTCCTCAACTCAGTCCTAAATCTGCTCCCCCTAATTTTGAGGCCATGCCTCCTAGTTCTCGTTTCACCCGCCAGTGGAAACAGCCTCCCTGCTTTTATCTTATCTATTCCCTTCAGAATCTTATATGTTTCTACAAGATCTCCCCTCATTCTTCTGAATTCCAATGAGTATAGCCCCAGTCTACTCAGTCTCTCCTCATAAGTGAACCCTCTCAACTCTGGAATGAACCTAGTGAATCTCCACCCCATCCAGTGCCAGTATATCCTTTCTCAAGTAAGGAGACCTGTACATGACTACAGATCAGCTGTGATCTAATTGGAATAGTGGAACTGGATTGAAGGGCTGAATGGTCTCCTATTCCTTGTCAGGCGATGGAGTGAAATGGAAGCACTTTATAAATTTCGGAAAAAATATGAGTGAAGGAATATATTCAGCACAAAAGTTCACATGCTCCCAAGAAACCTGTTTTTGCCATCTTGCAGAGACCCCAGACCATGTCTATGTTCAGTGTTATTGGCTACACTTCCTTCTTAGTTTCCTTAAAAATCCTTTATTGATGTTTCGTTTGCACTTCAGCCCCACGCTCCTGATCTACGGACACCTGGTGTGGAGAGGGGGTGGGGAAGGAGGAGAACCTCCTTGTGACCCTGGTCCTGGCCAGACTCGCCATAACGGGTGGTCTAGGGCAGTGGGCAACCGAGGAGGGTCTTCCAACCTGACTGCATGCCCCTCTACCACGATTACATTTGGGCTGGGCGTCCCTGGAAAGGGAGCATGTGGTGTCCATGAGCACCACTGCGGTCCTCCGTGCTCGTTGGGCACCGCAGGGGCTGGGGTGTGTTATTCGACCCCTTTAATCACGTTTTAGTTTGACGTTTTGAGTTTCCTTTCCGCTTTGTTTTCTGTTTCGAGAGGTTCCTTTTTTTTGGGGGGGTGGGGGGGAGCTGCCCCTTTTAATTTGTCCCTCAGTTAGTTTAATTGGTTAGTCAAAAAGATTAACTGGAATGTTCAGACAAGCTGTTCACAAATCCTTTGGAACAGAACGTGGCGATGGGAGATCAGAATGGCATTTTCTGGGGCTGTGGACAATTCAGGTGGTTTGGTTCCTGAACCTGTAACACTCTGTCCCCACTGGAGGCTGTGGCATGAGATCGGATCCTGAGAACTGGGTCAGGATGCAATGGCCAAGTGGTATTGTGTGGCTTCAGTTCTTTTTCCAAGCTGAGAGAGAATCAGATAGTATTCCTGCTTGCGGTACGTGACTCCTGCTGCAAGGTGTATGAATGTCGTGTGTGTGTAAATGTGATCCTGTCAGTGCTGGTGAATGGCTCTGTGGAATGAGATGTCTGTAGAGGGCAGAGATCAGGACTACAGAAAATGAAGCTTCCTTTTTGCCAGTCGTACTTCCAAAGCAAAGGCAATATTTGAGCATAATGATTGCGTATCAGATTTCAAAGCAAGGCAATGAATTCCTTCCAGATCACAGTGCTTGGTTGTGTGGGAAAACACAGATGGATAACTGACCACATCTGTGTCACAATCAGAGGGGCTGTTATTTCTGTTTTGTTGGTGGGGAGGTGGCCGCCTGGGGAGAGTTAACTTTGAATAGTGAGTGCTGTGGCCTATTTTAACCTAGCCTCCATTTAACTCAATCCTTCCCTTAACACTGTGATGACCAGGAGTAGATTATTAGAGAAGTTATAGCTAGACCATAGCCCAAGGGACTTGGGAAGAGTCAGCATGGTTTATGAAAGGGAAATCGTGTTTAACCAATGTTCTCGTTTTTTGAAAAAGTAACATATTGTGGATAGAGGGTAACTTGTAGATGTACAGTACTTGGATTTTCAGAAAGCATTTGATGAGGTGCCATATCAAAGCTTATTGCAAAATTAGGAGCCAGTGGTGTAGCTGGTTACATGTCAGCGTGGATAGATGATTGGCTGATTAGGAGAAAGCAGGAAGTATGCAGCAATGGGTCTTTCTCTGGCTTGATGTGACATATGGTGTCTGGCAGAGTTTGTCCATGGGCCTCAACCCTTTACAATTTACATCAGTAACTTAGATGAAGAGAACAAAGGCATGGTCGCTAAATTAACAGATGACTCAAAGATAGGTAGGAAAGTATGTTAATAGAGTGCAGTGCAGAAAGAGGCCATTTGGCCCATTGAGTCACCATTTCATTACTGTACTCAGGCCCCACATATTTACCCTGCTAATCCCCTTAACCTGCACATCTTTGGACACTAAGGGGCAATCCACCTAACCTGCGCATCTGTGGATGCTGAGGGGCAATTTACCATGGCCAATCCGCCTAACCTACACACCTTTGGACTGTGGAAGGAAACCGGAGCAACTATAATGGTAGCAATGTTTGTGGCACATGGTGTAAAGCTTCCACAGCTTTCTGAGGTAAAGAGTTCCCCAGACTCACCACTTTCTGAGAGGAAAAAAAAATCTTCTCATCTCCGTCTTAACTGGGAGGCAAATCCCTTATTTTTAAACTGTGTCCCTCTAGTTCCAGTCCCTCCCACAAGGGGAGCTCCTTCTCCCAGCATCCACCTTGTCAAGCTCCCTCAGGATTTTATATGTTTTAGTAAGATTAGCTCTCAATTAACTAAACTCCAGTGGATTCAGGCCCAGTCTTTCCAACCTTTCATCGTAAGATAAACAACTCCATCCCAGTTATCAATCGCGTGACCCCTCTCTGAGCTGCGTCTAACACATTTCTATCCTTAAAGAAGGAGACCAAATTTTTACACTACTCCAGATATGGTCTTACCAACACCCTATCCAATTGTAGCAAACCATCCCTTTTATATTCCATTTCTGTCGTAATAAACAGCAACATTTCATTTTCCTATCTAATCACTGGCTGTATCTCTAGACTAACTTTTTCTGATTCATGTACAGGACACCCAGATCCCCCTCTACAAAGAACAGTACAGCACAGGAAACAGGCCCTACAAGCCCGCGCCGCCCATACTTCAGAGCTCTGTACACCCGGATCCCTCTGTACCTCAGAGCTCTGTATGCCCGGATCCCTCTGTACCTCAGAGCTCTGTACCTCAGAACTCTGTACACCCAGATCCCTCTGTACCTCAGAGCTCTGTACCTCAGAACTCTGTACACCCAGATTCCTCTGTACCTCAGAGCTCCGCAATTTCTCTCCAACTTAAAGTTTATTTATTAGTCACAAGTAAGTCTTACATTAACACTGCAATGAAGTTACTGTGAAAATTCCCTAGTCACCCCACTCTGGCGTCTGGTCAGGTACACTGAGGGAGAATTTAGTATGGCCGATCCCCCTAACCAGCAAGTCTTTCAGACTGTGGGAGGAAACCGGAGCACCCAGAGGAAACCCACGCAGACACAGGGAGAATGTGCAGACTCTGCACAGACGGTGACCCAAGCTGGGAATTGAACCTGGGTCTCTGGCGCTGAGAGGCAGCAGTGCTAACCACTGTGCTACCGTGTCATGAATTATTTCAATCAGTTGCTGTTTTTCTGTTCTCCCTGAGTAAAATTCACTTTACACTCGATCTGCAAAATGTTCACTCACTTAACCTATCTCCATTCTTTTGTGGACTCTGTATGTCCTGTTTGCAGCTTACTTTCCCCCCCGTCTTAGTGTCATCAGCAAATTTAGCAACCATGCATACAGTCCCTTCATCCAAGTCATTGATATAAACTGTACAAAATTGAGGTCCCAGCACTCATCCCTGTGGCTCTCCACTTGTTAACATCTTGCCAACCTGAAAATGATCCGTTTATTCCTACTCTCTGTTTTCTGTTAGTTAACCAATCATCTATCCATGGTGATAATTTTTGATTTTATTATTGTCACATGTATTAACGTACAGTGAAAAGTATTGTTTCTTGCACGCCATTACAGACAAAGCATACCATTCCTAGAGAAGGAAAGGAGACAGTGCAGAACGTAGTGTTACAGTCATAGCTAGGGTGTAGAAGGTCAACTTAATGCGAGGTAGGTCTGATGGCAGCAGGGAAGAAACTGTTCTTGAGATGGTTATAGAAAATCATACAGTACAGAAACAGGCCATTCGGTCCATCGAGTCTGCACCAACCACAATCCCACCCACATATCTTTACATATTCACCCACTAATCTCTCTAACCTACACATCTCGGGACACTAAGGGCAATTTTTGGCATGGCCAATCAACCTCACCCACACATCCGTGAGAGGAAACCGGAGCACCCGGAGGAAACCCACGCAGACACGAGGAGAATGTGCAGACTCCACACAGACAGTGACCCAAGCTGGAATCAAACCCGGGTCCTGGAGCTGTGAAGCAGCAGTGCTAACCCACTGTGCTACCGTGTCGCCCTGATAAATAACCTCGGGTACTACAAGAATTGAACTCGCGCTGTTCGTGTCACTCTGCATCACAAACCAGCCACCCAGCTAACTGACTCAGTTATGTTTATCCCAAATGCCATCAACTCTTCATTTGTGTAGTAACTTTTGATGCGGCACCTTTTAAATACCCAATGATAGCACGTTTACAGCCTCCTCGTTCTCCGTGTTGCTTGTTACTGCAAAGATCTCCAGTACGTTAGTCAAGCTTGACTTTTATTTCTTAACCCTCAGCTAGTTTGCACTGAGATTTTCTAAATGCTCTGCTACAATCTCAGTAATAGGTAGTGTTTTCCCTGTGGCAGATGTTAAGTTAACTGGCCTGTAGTTTCCTGCTTTGTGGAATAGTGGAATCACGTTCACTATTTCCCGTTCTAATGGAGTTGTTCCAGAGTATAGACAGTTTGGAAAGTTAAAATCGATGTAGCCTACAATTTCAGCACTTAGTTCATTTCAGACTTGAGGACAAAATCTATCAAGACTTGGCAGGACTTGTTATCCTAGTAAATCTTTCCTGCGCTCTTTCTAGTTTAATAATATCCTTTCTATAATAGGGTGACCAGAACTGCACACAAGTGTGTCCTTACCAATGTCTTGTACAACTTCAACAAGATGCCCCAACTCCCGTATTCAATGTTCTGACTGATGAGACCAAGCATTTAGTTCAGGTTATTTTTCAGGACCCTTTCCCCTGTCAATGTTATTGTTTCTCCCTTTTACTTCCTGATTTACAATTATTTCTGGAATGTTCTTCTTATCCTTTACAGTGAAGACAGGTGCAAAATACCTGTTCAATTAATTTCCTTATTTTTCACTAATTCCCCAGACTCTCTGTAAAGGACCAACGTTCACCCTGTATTTATGTTGCTAACTAGCTTTCTCAAATGTGAGGTGATGCATTTTGGTAGATTGAGACAGGGCAGGATGTACTCAGTTAATGGTAGGGTGTTGGGGAGAGTTACAGAACAAAGAGATCTAGGGGTACAGGTTCATAGCTGCTTGAAAGTGGAGTCACAGGTGGACAGAGTGGTGAAGAAGGCATTCGGCATGCTTGGTTTCATCGGTCAGAACATTGAATACAGGAGCTGGGACGTCTTGTTAAAGTTGTACAAGACATTAGTAAGGCCACACTTGGAATACTGGGTTCAGTTCTGATCACCCTATTATAGAAAAAATATTATTAAACTAGAAAGAGTGCAGAAGAGATTTACTAGGATGCTACCAGGACTTGATGGATTGAGTTATAAGGAGAAGCTGGATAGACTGGGACTTTTTTCTCTGGAACGTCAGGGACTGAGGGGTGATCTTATAGAGGTCTATAAAATAATGAGGGGTGTAGACAAGGTAGATAGTCAATATCTTTTCCCAATTTTAGGAGAGTCTAAAACTAGAGGGCATAGGTTTAAGGTGAGAGGGGAGAGATACAAAAGTGTCCAGAGGGGCAATTTTTTCTCTGAGGGTGGTGAGTGTCTGGAACAAGCTGCCAGAGGTAGTAGTAGAGGCGGGTACAGTTTTGTCTTTTAAAAAGCATTTAGACAGTTACATGAGTGAGATGGGTATAGAGGGAAATGGGCCAAATGTGGGCAATTGGGACTAGCTTAGGAGTTTTTAAAAAGAAGGGCAGCATTGGACAAGTTGGGCCAAAGGGCCTATTTCCATGCTGTAAACCTCTGACTCTCATACTATAATTTCACCCTCCTTATTAATCTTTTAGTCATTCTTTGCTGTTAAGAACATAAAACAGCAGAGCGTGTGAACAGGCCCTTTGGCTGAATATGACTCTAAATTAAACTAATTCCTTCTCCCTGCCCTTGCTCCATATCTCCCTAATCCTTATATATTCATGTGATTATCTAAAAGCCCCTTAAATGCCTCCATCGTATCTGCCTCCACCACCATCCTTGGCAGCGGGCTCCAGACCTACCACTCCCTCTGTAAAAAATTTGCCCCTCACATCTCCTTTGAACTTCCCCCTCTCACCTTAAGCGATCGCCTCCTGGTATTAGACATTTCATCCATGGGTGAAAAAAAGTTCTCCTTTGAGTGAAGACCAGTGAGAAGACCATTTAACACTCTTCCAATATCCTGTGGCTTCACAGATTGCCCCCTTGCTTTCTAATGGGCCTCATCCTTTCCCTGGTTAACCTCTTTCCCTTAATGTATTTATAGAATATCTCAGGATTCTTCCTAATCTTATTCGCAAGTCCTTTCTCATGCTCCCTTTTTGCTCTTCTGATTTATTTCTCGAGTTCTCTCTTGCACTTCCTATATTCCTCTAGGACCACAACTGAATTGCTCCCTTTGGACTTCACAGAATCCCTACAGTGCAGAAGGAGGCCACTCAGCACATCACACCTGCACCGACAACAATCCCACCCAGGCCCTATCCCCGTAACTCCATGTATTTACCCTGCCAATCCCCCTGACACAATGGCCATACTAAACTGCCCCAATCAATCTAACTCGCTCATCTTTGAAGTGTAGGAGGAAACCCACGCAGACACGGGGAGAAGGTGCAAACTCCACGCAGACAGCGGCCTGAAGCCGGGAATTGAACCCGGGTCCCTGGAGCTGTGAGGCAGCAGTGCTAACCGCTCTGCCACCGTACCACCCTGACTTCCTCTTCCTCGTCCAGTCCTGAATTATCTTAGACCCAGGGTTCCCTGAACTTATTGCCCCTACATTTCCCCTTAAAGGATATTGGTTGGACCTGTACTCTCCCCAGTTCCTTAGCAAATGTCCCCCACTGCTCTGCTATAGACTTTCCTGCAACAAACTCTTCCCAGTCAAGGTTGGCCAAAGCCATCTTTTGCAGGCCATCTTTGTCCTTGTCCATGACAAATTTAAGCTGGACCATGTTGTGATCGCTGTCACCAAAATGCTCCCCACTGCCACATTGAAATCTTGACTGGCTTTGACCCCAGAAGCAGATCCAGCACTGCTCCATCCCTTGTTGGCCCTTCAACATATTGATGCAAAAACTGCCCTGTCCTTCCTGAAAGATTCAAGCACTAATCTTAAGACCCGCTCTCCCAAGCTGAATGTGAAAGTCCATCGTTTTATGGTCACTGCTGCCTAGCGGGGGGCCCCTAGTCTGAGCTGCCTGATAATGAGCTGGCTCTGAGCACAGACACAGCCCCCAGCTGATTCACAAGGCCCACTCATTGTGATGGATTTTCTTCACTTGGCAGCCGTCCACATGAGTGACGTCAGTCAGCCCAGCGCCTCGAGTCAAGAGAGTTTCCAGGCAGGCTCCGTTCACGCAACCCCTGGGTTAACAGGTGAGCTAGCGGGACCTGTCTCCGACTTCACAGTGTCTGCTCCGAGCTGGAAGCCAGCAGGAAGTAGTGTGGCTTCGCTCTCCGGGGGGGAGGGGGGGGGGGGGTCACGTTGAGTTAATGAATTTTGGAGTGAAGCCCGAGGCCAGCACGCATGTCCCTGTTGGTGTGAAGGGCAAGGCTGGCAGGTGTAGGGAGCACCGGATAAAGAGAGATACTGAGGCCCTGGTCAATAAAAAGAGGTAAGCAGATGACAGGAATAGGCAGCCCAAGGGGTGAAGTGAACCCCTTGTGCATAAGGGGGTGTCGGCGTACAGTTTGGAGGCAAATCAGGAGGGCCAAAAGGGGACATGTGGTAGCTCTGATGTGGAGGTGCCGGCTTTGGACTGGGGTGGGCACGTTAAAGAGGTCTCACAACACCAGGTTTGTTCAGAATCACGAGCTTTTGGAGCACTGCCCCTTTATCAGGCGAGTGGAGAAGGGGGCAGTTTAGATCAGAGTTGAGGAGGAACTTCTTCACTCAAAGGGTGGTGAATCTCTGGAATTCTCTGCCTATTGATGTGGTGGAGGCTACCTCGCTGAATATATTTAACTCACGGGTAGATAGGTTTCTGATAGATGAGGGAATTAAGGGTTATGGGGAGAGAGCGGGAAAGTGGAACTGATCCACTATCAGATCAGCCATGATCTTATTGAATGGTGGGGCAGGCTCGAAGGGCTAGATGACCTACTCCTGCTCCTATTTCTTACAAGAGGTAGGCCTCACAAACACGGCATATATAGACAAATTGCAATTATGTCTCAGCCTATATAGGATGTGTCTGTGAAACCATCCCAGCGCTCTGAAAGCTCATGATCCCAAATAAACCTGTTGGACTTTAATCCGGTGTTGTGAGACTTCTTACTGTGAGGTAGCTCTGGCAGATAATGTAAAGGAGAATCCAAAGAGATCCTATAGTGATATTCAGAGCAAAAGAGTAACTAGGGAGAGAATAGACCTCCTTAAAGATCAGCAAAGTTGTTTCTATGTGGAGCCACAGGAGGTGGGTGAGATCGTAAATGAATGTTCCTCGTTAGTATTTACTGTGGAGAAAGACATGGAAGCTAGGGAACCCAGGGAAATAAATAGTGAGAAGCGAATAGAAGAGGATATGCAGGAGGTCCTAAAATGCATAAAGGTAGATAAATCTCTGGAATCTGATCATGTGTATCCCAGGATACCATGGGAAGCTTAAAGAAATTGCAGGGATCCTAGCGGAGATCCTTGTACCATCACCTGCCATGGCAAATGGTGTGCCTTTGTTTAAGAAGGTACAGGGAAAAGCCTGGGAACTACAGGCCAGTGAGCCTCACATCTGTGGCTGGTAAATTGTTGGAAGGTATTTTGAGAGACGGGATCTACAGGCATTTAGAGATGCAAGGACTGATCAGGGACAGTCAACATGGCTTTGAGTGGAAAATCATGTCTCACAAATTTGATTGAGTTTTTTGAAGGGGTAATCAAGAAGGTGGATGAGGGCAGTGCAGTCGATGTTGTCTACATGGATTTTAGCAAGGACTTTGACAAAGTATTGCATGGTAGACTTGTCAGTAAGGTTAGAGGTTTATAAAATCATGGGGGACATGGAATAACCAAGGTCTTTTCCCAGGGTGGGGAGTCTAAATCTAGAGGGCAGAGGTTTACAGTGAGAGGGGAAAGATTTAACAGGGTCCTGAGAGGCAGCTTCACACAGAGGGTGATGCGGGTATGTAATGAGCTGCCAGAGGGTGTGGTAGAGGCGGATACTACACAAAGTTTGGGACAGGTGGGAAAGATTTAGAGGGGTATGGGCCAAATGCAGGCAAGTGGGATCAGTTCACTTTAGGAAACCTGGTCAGCATGGATGAGTTGGGCCGAAGGGCCTGTTTCTGTGCTGTGTATCTCTACGACTCTATAGACAGTTCTAGGTTTGGAACCAGAACTTGACAAGACGTTGCCTGGATGCTGACTTTCACTGGACTGCCAGCGCTTAAGGGAGTTTGCACCCGGACTGCGCTCGTGCCAGCCTGTTGGCCTGCGCTGGTGACAGCCTGTGTGTACGTGTGCTGGTGCCGGTGTGCGTGCGCGGCACTCCCTCAGTACTGCATCAGAGTGTCAACCCTGGCTTTTCAGCTCAAACCCTGATCCCAAAAGCTTGTGATTCGGAGGTGAGAGATCCACCTGAGCTTGGAGCAGGCGGACACGCCGGGTTTGGAGAGAGTGTAGCACTGACCCCGGGGTTAAATGATGCAGGCTGACTGCACTGATGGCGTTAGCAAGGTGAAGGGGTGACGTAAGTTTGGGGTTTATCTGATAATTAAAGGATTTGGTAGGGTCGACAGAGAGAAACTGTTTCCTCTGGCGTGGGGACGGAGTGCAGAACGAGGGAGGGACAGAATGTTAAAATTCGGAGCCAGGTCACTCAGGCGGGAAGTCAGGAAGTAATTCCTCACACGAGGTGGGGGTTGAAATTGGAAACCCCTGCCCTGTCGAGGATGTGGGGGGAGATCCATTAGAAATTTGGGAAAGAGAGACCGGCAGGTTTTAGTGGGGCGAAGGTTGCAGGATAACAGAACCGAGGTGAGAAATACAGATTAACCATGATCTAATTGAATGGCAGGACAGGCTCAATGGGCTAAATGGCCTCCTGCTGGCCCATTGTTGCTAATATAATGCCTATTTTTCACAATCAGGTGTCAGACACAAGAGGCAACAGACACGTGGGGGGGGGCACGACCACCTGCAAGTTCCCTCCCCCCAAGTCACTCACTATCCTGACTTGGAAATATATCACTGTGGCTGGGGTCAAAATCCTGGAACTCCCTCCCTAACAGCACTGTGGGTGTACCTACACCACACACACGGGGGACTGACTGATATCCAATCACAATCCTGGAACTCCCTCCCTAACAGCACTGTGGGTGTACCTACACCATAGGGACTGCAGCAGGATCAAGAAGGCAGCTCACCACCGCCTTCTCAAGAGGCAATAAGGGATGGACAATAAATAGTGGCCTAGCCAGCGACTCAGCATCCCCTCTTGTTCCTTGCTCCTGGCAAGCGTTTTTTGCGATGGTAACGGTGGTAACTGAGTACAAACGGTAGTTTGCTGCTCGGATTTGTGTGTGTGCTGTTGGAGTGACGGATTGTGGTGTGAGTGAAGGAGTGCTGTATGCTTTACTCATCTGCTATTCACCCTGAGAAGGCCTCGCAGCCACCCCCAGTTTTACACTGACATTCAGTGTGGTAGAATGTGGAAATGGATCAGTGCAACGCCCCCCAGCCCAACCTCAATCCAGTCAGGGTTAGAGAAGAGAACGGAGTGTGTTTTTTTTTTGTGTGAAGGGGCGGAGGGGACAGGTGTGGTGTTTCAACACAGGGGGATGGGTGGGTTTGTATTATATTCTCACTCTCCCATTTGTCTTCCTGCAGCCATTAACTACCTGGCTTACGATGAAGCTATTATGGCTCAACAAGACCGCATTCAGCAAGAGGTGAGTCTTTGAGCCAAGAGGGCGGCGAATGGTGATGTCTGAATGAGCGTAGCCGTCCCCATCCTGGAGCCTGAATCACTGGACAGATAACTGACCCCGCGGGAGTGTCGGGTCTGGCCGCGACCCCACGGGGGTGTTGGGTGTGGCCGCGGCGCTGCGGGGGTGTCAGGTGTGGCCGCGGGGGTGTCGGGTGTGGCCATGGTGCCGCAGGGGTGTCGGGTGTGGCCGCGGGGGTGTCCAGTCTCAGTTACAGAGTGGAAACTGTAAATATTCTCACCCCTGTGCCCTTTCGCCCTATCCTGACCATTCCCCCACTCTCTCCACCCCACTCACCCTGCTCTCCGCCTGCCCCTTTGTACCCCAACACAGGTCATCGGGCAGTTGTCCATCTAGTCAGAGGTGAGCGTACAGCTCCCTCCCCAGTTGGACATCATTGTGACTAAAGGGGAAATGGGGTTGTGACTGGGGATCCCGCTCGGCTGTGTGGATCTGCCGTCTGTCACACTGTGTCTGTCTCTCCATCCCACAGATTGCCACAACAAACCCACTGGTATCAGAGAAGTTAGACCTGTCCGTGCTTTATAAAGAATATGCAGAGGATGACGAGGTCTATCAGTTAAAAGTCAAGGTAAGGGTATTTTCTGCATGGAAAGTCCAGTTTGTGCGTGCGTGCGGTAACTGGGAGTCTGTGACTGAAGAGTGCTGCCCACACGGGCCAAGAGTTCACGTTCACATTGGTTTCCATCACCCTGTGTCCTCTTGGTGTGTTTCACCTGTAATTTCTGATCGTCTGGATGTTGGATGTGACAGTGCGGCACTCCCTCAGCACTGCCCCTCTGACAGTGCCTCACTCCCTCAGCACTGCCCCTCTGACAGTGCCTCACTCCCTCGGCACTGACCCTCCGACAGTGCGGCGCTCCCTCGGCACTGACCCTCCGACAGTGCGGCAGTCCCTCAGCACTGCCCCTCTGACAGTGCGGCACTCCCTCAGCACTGCCCCTCTGACAGTGCCTCACTCCCTCAGCACTGACCCTCTGACAGTGCAGCGCTCCCTCAGCACTGCCCCTCTGACAGTGCGGCAGTCCCTCAGCACTGCCCCTCTGACAGTGCCTCACTCCCTCGGCACTGCCCCTCTGACAGTGCGGCGCTCCCTCGGCACTGCCCCTCTGACAGTGCGGCGCTCCCTCGGCACTGACCCTCCGACAGTGCGGCGCTCCCTCGGCACTGACCCTCCGACAGTGCGGCGCTCCCTCGGCACTGACCCTCCGACAGTGCGGCGCTCCCTCGGCACTGACCCTCCGACAGTGCGGCGCTCCCTCGGCACTGACCCTCCGACAGTGCGGCGCTCCCTCGGCACTGACCCTCCGACAGTGCGGCGCTCCCTCGGCACTGACCCTCCGACAGTGCGGCGCTCCCTCGGCACTGACCCTCCGACAGTGCGGCGCTCCCTCGGCACTGACCCTCCGACAGTGCGGCGCTCCCTCGGCACTGACCCTCCGACAGTGCGGCGCTCCCTCGGCACTGACCCTCCGACAGTGCGGCGCTCCCTCGGCACTGACCCTCCGACAGTGCGGCGCTCCCTCGGCACTGACCCTCCGACAGTGCGGCGCTCCCTCGGCACTGACCCTCCGACAGTGCGGCGCTCCCTCGGCACTGACCCTCCGACAGTGCGGCGCTCCCTCGGCACTGACCCTCCGACAGTGCGGCGCTCCCTCGGCACTGACCCTCCGACAGTGCGGCGCTCCCTCGGCACTGACCCTCCGACAGTGCGGCGCTCCCTCGGCACTGACCCTCCGACAGTGCGGCGCTCCCTCGGCACTGACCCTCCGACAGTGCGGCGCTCCCTCGGCACTGACCCTCCGACAGTGCGGCGCACCCTCGGCACTGACCCTCCGACAGTGCGGCGCTCCCTCGGCACTGACCCTCCGACAGTGCGGCGCTCCCTCGGCACTGACCCTCCGACAGTGCGGCGCTCCCTCGGCACTGACCCTCCGACAGTGCGGCGCTCCCTCGGCACTGACCCTCCGACAGTGCGGCGCTCCCTCGGCACTGACCCTCCGACAGTGCGGCGCTCCCTCGGCACTGACCCTCCGACAGTGCGGCGCTCCCTCGGCACTGACCCTCCGACAGTGCGGCGCTCCCTCGGCACTGCCCCTCCGACAGTGCGGCGCTCCCTCGGCACTGACCCTCCGACAGTGCGGCGCTCCCTCGGCACTGACCCTCCGACAGTGCGGCGCTCCCTCGGCACTGACCCTCCGACAGTGCGGCGCTCCCTCGGCACTGACCCTCCGACAGTGCGGCGCTCCCTCGGCACTGCCCCTCCGACAGTGCGGCGCTCCCTCGGCACTGCCCCTCCGACAGTGCGGCGCTCCCTCGGCACTGCCCCTCCGACAGTGCGGCGCTCCCTCGGCACTGCCCCTCCGACAGTGCGGCGCTCCCTCGGCACTGACCCTCCGACAGTGCGGCGCTCCCTCGGCACTGACCCTCCGACAGTGCGGCGCTCCCTCGGCACTGACCCTCCGACAGTGCGGCGCTCCCTCGGCACTGACCCTCCGACAGTGCGGCGCTCCCTCGGCACTGACCCTCCGACAGTGCGGCGCTCCCTCGGCACTGCCCCTCCGACAGTGCGGCGCTCCCTCGGCACTGCCCCTCCGACAGTGCGGCGCTCCCTCGGCACTGCCCCTCCGACAGTGCGGCGCTCCCTCGGCACTGCCCCTCCGACAGTGCGGCGCTCCCTCGGCACTGCCCCTCCGACAGTGCGGCGCTCCCTCGGCACTGCCCCTCCGACAGTGCGGCGCTCCCTCGGCACTGCCCCTCCGACAGTGCGGCGCTCCCTCGGCACTGCCCCTCCGACAGTGCGGCGCTCCCTCGGCACTGCCCCTCCGACAGTGCGGCGCTCCCTCGGCACTGCCCCTCCGACAGTGCGGCGCTCCCTCGGCACTGCCCCTCCGACAGTGCGGCGCTCCCTCGGCACTGCCCCTCCGACAGTGCGGCGCTCCCTCGGCACTGCCCCTCCGACAGTGCGGCGCTCCCTCGGCACTGCCCCTCCGACAGTGCGGCGCTCCCTCGGCACTGCCCCTCCGACAGTGCGGCGCTCCCTCGGCACTGCCCCTCCGACAGTGCGGCGCTCCCTCGGCACTGCCCCTCCGACAGTGCGGCGCTCCCTCGGCACTGCCCCTCCGACAGTGCGGCGCTCCCTCGGCACTGCCCCTCCGACAGTGCGGCGCTCCCTCGGCACTGCCCCTCCGACAGTGCGGCGCTCCCTCGGCACTGACCCTCCGACAGTGCGGCGCTCCCTCGGCACTGCCCCTCCGACAGTGCGGCGCTCCCTCGGCACTGCCCCTCCGACAGTGCGGCGCTCCCTCGGCACTGCCCCTCCGACAGTGCGGCGCTCCCTCGGCACTGCCCCTCCGACAGTGCGGCGCTCCCTCGGCACTGCCCCTCCGACAGTGCGGCGCTCCCTCGGCACTGCCCCTCCGACAGTGCGGCGCTCCCTCGGCACTGCCCCTCCGACAGTGCGGCGCTCCCTCGGCACTGCCCCTCCGACAGTGCGGCGCTCCCTCGGCACTGCCCCTCCGACAGTGCGGCGCTCCCTCGGCACTGCCCCTCCGACAGTGCGGCGCTCCCTCGGCACTGCCCCTCCGACAGTGCGGCGCTCCCTCGGCACTGCCCCTCCGACAGTGCGGCGCTCCCTCGGCACTGCCCCTCCGACAGTGCGGCGCTCCCTCGGCACTGCCCCTCCGACAGTGCGGCGCTCCCTCGGCACTGACCCTCCGACAGTGCGGCGCTCCCTCGGCACTGACCCTCCGACAGTGCGGCGCTCCCTCGGCACTGACCCTCCGACAGTGCGGCGCTCCCTCGGCACTGCCCCTCCGACAGTGCGGCGCTCCCTCGGCACTGCCCCTCCGACAGTGCGGCGCTCCCTCGGCACTGCCCCTCCGACAGTGCGGCGCTCCCTCGGCACTGCCCCTCCGACAGTGCGGCGCTCCCTCGGCACTGACCCTCCGACAGTGCGGCGCTCCCTCGGCACTGCCCCTCCGACAGTGCGGCGCTCCCTCGGCACTGACCCTCCGACAGTGCGGCGCTCCCTCGGCACTGACCCTCCGACAGTGCGGCGCTCCCTCGGCACTGCCCCTCCGACAGTGCGGCGCTCCCTCGGCACTGCCCCTCCGACAGTGCGGCGCTCCCTCGGCACTGCCCCTCCGACAGTGCGGCGCTCCCTCGGCACTGCCCCTCCGACAGTGCGGCGCTCCCTCGGCACTGCCCCTCCGACAGTGCGGCGCTCCCTCGGCACTGACCCTCCGACAGTGCGGCGCTCCCTCGGCACTGGCCCTCCGACAGTGCGGCGCTCCCTCGGCACTGGCCCTCCGACAGTGCGGCGCTCCCTCGGCACTGGCCCTCCGACAGTGCGGCGCTCCCTCGGCACTGACCCTCCGACAGTGCGGCGCTCCCTCGGCACTGACCCTCCGACAGTGCGGCGCTCCCTCGGCACTGACCCTCCGACAGTGCGGCGCTCCCTCGGCACTGACCCTCCGACAGTGCGGCGCTCCCTCGGCACTGACAGTTTGGGAATGTCAGCCAGGATGATGAATGTAATTTCTGGACTGTTGAATCATACTCCCGACCCGCTGAACACAGGGATGAAGTGTAGCTGAGTATTTAATGTCACACCCAACACCACTGCCCCTGTCCATGGCACCTTCCCCCAGCATCATCGAAGGTGTAACACCTGCCCCTTTCGCCCCTCCCTGCTCACCGTCCCGGGTCCCAAACACCTCTTCCAGGTCAAGCAGCGCCTCTCATGCAGCTCCTTCAATCTGGTCTATTGCATTCACCGCTCCCAGTGCTGTCTACTCTGCATCAGACACCAAACGCAGACTGGGCGACAGCTTTGCTGAACACCTTTGTCCCGTCCGCAAGCCAGGAGCCAGACCTTGCCGTCGCTTTCCTCTTCACCACACCACCCTGTCCCCCTGTCCACGTGTCTGTGCTGAGCCAGTGAACCCCTCAAACACAAACTGGAGGAACATCACCTCATCTTCCGACTGGGCACTTAACAGCCCTCCGAACTGATCATTGAGTTCGACAACTTCAGAGCTCGGAACTGACACCCCCTCCCCTCTGGTCCCCCCACCCCCTTTCTATGGGGTGTCTGTAAAAGTTGGTGAGAGTCATAGCAGATATGCAAAATTCCTTAGTCTTCTGAGAGAGGCATTGGTGGGACTTTCTTACCTATAGTGTCGGCATGGAGCGGGGGGGGAACCAGGACAGGTTGTTGGTGATCTGGACACCTGAAAACCTGAAGCTCTCGACCCTTTCTACTTGGTCCCTGTTGACGTAGACAGGGGCATGTTCTCCTTTACACTTCCTGAAGTCGATGACAATCTCCTTCGTTTTGTTGACATTGAGGGAGAGATTATTATCACCGTACCAGTTCACCAGATTCTCCGTCTCATTCCTGTGCTCTGTCTGGTCACTGTTTGAGATCCGACCCAGCCTGCCTCCTGTTGATTTCTCCCTTCTTGTTTCCTTCCCGCAGGATCTGCACAATCGGTATTGCTGCATTCGGAAGACCAGACCAGATGGTAACTGTTTCTACCGAGCTTTTGGTTTTGCACATCTGGAGGCGCTCCTTGAAGACAGCAAAGAGTTACAGAAGTACGAAACCCCTACCCCCAGGGAGCTCAGCCCTGACACACTCAGGCCCTGCAGCCTGCCCCACGCCAGCTCATCACTGACCAGTCATTCAGCTCTGAGGGTTGGGCGGTCTGTTACGCGGTGACGGGCGATTCTGTCAGAGAGAATTTGATGAGTCCTTGTTTCTTCGGTGAGAAAGCGAACCGACTTCTCCCCTTTGTGTTTCAGATTTAAAGCCATCGCCTCCAAAAGCAAAGAGGACCTGGTAACCCAAGGATTCACTGAATTCACAATCGAGGATTTCCACAACACAGTTAGTATAGCTTCTTTGACTCCACAGCTAGATATTAATCTTGGCCAGCTGCCGTGGGCTCAGGGTGGAGATGGGTTCCAGCACTCTCCCGTCAGGGATCTTCAGCCATTGCGGAGACTCAGAAAACACAAGGACACAAGCAATAGGAACAGGAGTGGACCATTCAGCCCATCGAACCATTCAGTACAATCAGGACTTCAACTCTACTTTCCTGCCTCTTCCCCTTGGTTATCTGAGACATCTCTTATAGACTCATAGAGGGTTTACAGCATGAAAACAGGCCCTTCGGCCCAACTTGTCCATGCCACCCTTTTTTTAAACCCCTAAGCTAGTCCCAATTGCCCGCATTTGGCCCATATCCCTCTATACCCATCGTATCCATGTAACTGTCTAAATGTGTTTTAAAAGCCAAGCCTCAGTTGAGTTTACAGTAATGATTTAGGCTTAAATGTGGGAGGTATGTTTGGGAAGTTTGCAGATGACACAAAAAATGACTCTGTAGTTGATAATGAAGAGGATAGCTGTCGACATAGAACCGTGAAGAAGGCCCATGGTGTGTTAGCGTTTATTAACAGGGGGTTTGAGTTTAAGAGCCGTGGGGTTATGCTGCAACTATACAGGACCTTGGTGAGACCACGTTTGGAATATTGTGTTCAGTTCTGGTCCCCTCACTGTGGATGTGGAAGCATTGGAAAGAGCGCAGAGGAGATTTACCAGGATGCTGCCTGGTTTGGAGGGTAGGTCTTATGAGGAAAGGTTGAGGGAGCTGGAGCTTTTCTCTTTAGAGCGGAGGAGGATGAGAGGCAACTTAATAGAGGGGGATAGATAGAGTGGATGTGCAGAGACTATTTCCTCGGCTGGATGTAGCTGTTACTAGGGGGCATAACTGTAAGGTTCATGGTGGGAGATATAGGAGGGATGTCCGAGGTAGATTCTTTACTCAGAGAGTGGTTGGGGTGTGGAATGGACTGCCTGCTGTGATAGTGGAGTCGGACACTTTAGGAACTTTCAAGCGGTTATTGGATAGGCACATGGAGCACACCAGAATGATAGGGAGTGGGATAGCTTGATCTTGGGTTTGGACAAAGCTCGGCACAGCCCCTGCTGTGCTGTACTGTTCGATGTTCTTTGACATCAGAGTGAAATCAATGGTTTGCTTGATGGACAGAGAAGTGGCAAACGATCTGGAAAAGTGTGAGGTAATGCATCTGGGAGCGCAAACAAAGCAGAGAATACTCAATAAATGGGAAGATATTGAGAAGGGTGGAGATAGTGAGAGACCTTGGAGTGCATGTCCACAGATCCCGGGCAGGCCAGGTGGACAAGGAAGCAAATGGAATGTTTTCCTGTGTTGGGCAGTGATGTAATGATGGAACTGTATGAGATACTGGTTAGGCCACCGCTGGAGTTCTGGTCACCACGTTACAGGAGAGACTCAGTGCCGGTCAAAGACAACCATTCCAATCCCATTTTCCGGCATTTGGTCCATTGCCTTGTCTGCCTTGGCATCACAAGTGCACATCTAGATACTTCAATGGCACAAAGGCCTCTGTCTCCACCACCACCACCTCAGGCGGTGAGTTCCAGACTCCCAGCAGAAAGGTTTACCCTCGCACCATCTCTCTCTCCTGCCCCTTCCCTGAAGGCTGCTGTTCTTCAATGCCAGGATTGCATTTTCTTTGACATTATTTGGTAACAATAATAAAGGATCTGCCTTCCAGACTGCAAGGACTTTTTACACAGGCAGGCTTCCACGTAGCTGAATGAAATTTCACTGGCTGTAAGTTTTCATAGAAACCCTACAGTGCAACAGGAGGCCATTCGGCCCACTGAGACTGCACTGACCACAATCCCACCCAGGCCCTTATCCCCGTAATCTACATATTGACCCCACTCATCCCTCTATGCATCTTGGGACACTGAGGGGCAATTTAGCATGGCCAGTGCACCTAACCCGCACATCTTCAGACTGTGGGGAGGAAACTGGAGCACCCGGGGGGGGGGGAAACCCACGCAGACACGGGGAGAATGTGCAGACTCCGCACAGACAGTGACTCAAGCTGGGAATTGAACCCAGGCTCCTGGAGCTGTGAGGCAGCAGTGCTAACCATCGTGCCGCCCCTAAAGTGGCAGTGGGATCCGATGTTTAGGATTTGAAGACTGCTTTGTGGGAGGGGTGGGTGTGAGAGGGGCAGGAAGGTGGTGCGGGGGAGGAGGGTGGTTGTGTTACCTGCGACAGCGATGGTTCCCTGGTTGGATTTTACAGCCTGTTTTCCTGTCCGGTTTAGTTTATGGATGTGATTGAGCTGGTGGAGAAACAGGGATCGTTGGTTAACCTGATGACGGCGTTTAATGATCAAAGCACATCCGACTACCTGGTGGTTTACCTGCGACTCCTGACCTCAGGCTACCTTCAGCGAGAGTCAACCTTCTTCGAACACTTCATTGAGGGGGGCCGCACTGTTAAAGAGTTCTGTCAGCAGGTGAGGATTGGCCTGTACGCCAGAGCCCCTTCCCACTCTACCCCCCACCCCCAACACTTAGAGGTTTACGTGGAAACAGGCCCTTCGGCCCAACTTGTCCATGCTGCCCTTTTTTTTTAAACTCCTAAGCTAGTCCCTATTGCCCACATTTGGCCCATATCCCTCTATACCCATGTAACTGTCTAAATGCTTTTTAAAAGACAAAATTGTACCCACCTCTACTACTACCTCTGGCAGCTCATTCCAGACACTCGCCACCATCTCCGTGCTGAGTGTCTGGACACGTTTGTATCTCTCCCCTCCCACCTTAAACCTATGCCCTCTAGTTTTAGACTCCCCTACCTTTGGGAAAAGATATTGACTATCTAGCTGATCTGTGCCCCTCATTATTTTATAGGCCTCTATAAGATCACCCCTCAGCCTCCTACACTCCAGAGAAAAAAGTCCCAGTCTATCCAGCCTCTCCTTTATAACTCAGTCCATCAAATCCCGGTAGCATCCTAGTAAATCTTTTCTGCACTCTTTCTATTTAATAATATACTTTCTATAATGGGGTTTTTGTAATCCCAATGGACTGTTAAGCACCAGAGCAGAAACTCCAAGATATTTTATGAAATTAGCCTAGATCCTAATTATTACATTACATAAGGCGTTTCACTCCAGATATCAGTCAAGCTTTATCAAAACAAACTTTATTTAAGAGCACAGAATATAACAAAAAGAATTCGCATAACTTTTATCAATTAAAATATTACATGATAAAATCCAATTCCTAACAGCTAGCTATCTCTGTTGTTCCAATTCAGCAGTATCCTCCACAAACATGGATCCCTTCTTTAGACACTTCTGGAGAGTGATCCAGACAGCCACCTGTCTTCCAATTCTCAAGCAGCAAATTCCAGAGACAGTTTCGCCTCCCCCTAGTCAGTAGATTTTCAGAGGAAAAGGTTTATTTCTGGGCAGATTTGAGTCTCCACTTCAAACGGAGCAAGAAGTACAGAGATAGTAACCTTCTCTAGAAATCCCAAGAGTAGACTGCCTTGAGTTCTCTGTGTAAGCCTAGTTTACACCCAGTCAGTTGGCCTTACCTGTCAGTCAACCCAATCATGCCCTACTCTGAAATATCCCAGGGGAAAACACAAACCAACAAATGAATTCAGATCAAGGTGCACTCCCATCAGTTAGTATCAATTATGTTGCTGCAGTAACAGTGCAGAGCTGCTGGAGTCAGATAAAACAGCTTGGGTAAAATGGAAGGGACCAGTAAACACATTCAGCACAATGGGAAGTGGGGGGAAGGGGTACAGTGTGAAGTGGGGGAGGAAGTACAGTCTGAAGGGGGGGGCACAGAGGGTGTACAGTCTGAAGCGAGGCATGGGGCAGGGTACAGTCTGAAGCGGGGACGGGGTACAGTCTGAAGGGGGGCACGGAAGGGGGGGGTCCAGTCTGAAGGGGGGGCACAGAGGGGGGGTCCAGTCTGAAGGGGGGGCACGGAGGGGGAATTATTTACAGTTTATTTGCTATTCCCTGTTCCTTTCCCCAGGAGGTTGAACCAATGGCCAAGGAAAGTGACCACATCCACATCATCGCGTTAGCCCAGGCACTGGATACCTGTATCCGAGTGGAATACATGGATCGAGGAGAGGGAAACTCCACCAACCAGCATATTTTCCCCGAGGGATCAGAACCCCGCGTTTTCCTGTTGTACCGACCGGGACATTATGACATTCTCTATAAATAGATGTACAGATCAAAGCGTACAGAAAAAAGACACAAACAGTTCTTGTACAGAGTTATGTGGTTGTAAATGATAGTCATTCTCTTTCTCTTTGTTACAATGAGCCGCTGTGTTATTAAAGGGAACCAGACTCCGAGCACAATTCCTCATCACTTCCTTCATCCGCTTCAGAATTCCACTGTGCAGCCTCTCAAAAACCCCCACACCCAGACCCTTCCCCGTAAATCAAAGCTCCCCCCCGTCCCCCCCTCCCTCCGCTTGCCTCTGTCCCCCCCTCCCTCCGCTTGCCTCTGTCCCCCCCCTCCCTCCACTCCGCTCGCCTCTGTCCCCCCCTCCCTCCGCTTGCCTCTGTCCCCCCCTCCCTCCACTCCGCTCGCCTCTGCCCCCCCTCCCTCCGCTTGCCTCTGTCCCCCCCTTCCCTCCCTCCGCTTGCCTCTGTCCCCCCCTCCCTCCCTCCGCTTGCCTCTGTCCCCCCCTTCCCTCCCTCCGCTTGCCTCTGTCCCCCCCTTCCCTCCCTCCGCTTGCCTCTGTTCCCCCCCCCCCTCCCCTCCACCCTGGGCCTTCCCAGCCCCCCAATCTGCCCCAACCCTCTTTCATTTTGTGTCTGTCTGTCTCTCCCTCGCCTCTCTCTCTCCCCCACCCCGCTTCTCTCTCTCTCTCTCTCCCCGTCTCTTCTCCTTCTCCTGTCTCTCTCCCTCTCCACCCCCCCGCTCTCTCTCCCTCTCTCTCTCTCCCCTGTCTCTTCCCCCCCCTCCCCCCGTATCTCTCGCTCTGTCCCAATGTTTAGTACAGTCCTGTGATGGGTATCTCGCTGTGAGTTTGAGCTGATAGTACCTGACTGTAGTTTGGGATTTCTAAGTGCTCAGAGCTTGGTGTCTGTGTTCGCTGTTCAGACAGGACACCAGCTTTGGGGCAGGCCTGGTTTGCAGCAAGACCCCCAGGCAGAGAGAGAGGAAACTGGTGCTGATAAAAGAGGAGAAGCTGGGGCAGTGAATAGACCCTCAATAGTGGGCAGCTGGTAATATTTTCATGGTGAATTAGACTGAGGACGACTCTGCCTACACCAGATCTGACACATGAACCATGTCCAGGCCTGGGTAGAGAACAAGTTTTGTCCAGATCCAGTTTGATAAGACCTGAACTACGCCCCACTTGAGCAGAGATTTCACCCCCCCCTCCCCCCACCACCACTCCACTCCACTCCTTGGCAAGGCTTTAGGTGACACCCCCCTGCCCACTAGGCTCTGGGTGAGCCCCTGCGCACCCCCCACCAGGCTCTGGGTGACCTCTCCAGCCCCGTCAGGCTCTGGGTGAACCCCCACCCCTGCTCCAGGGTCTGGGTGACGACGACCGACACCCACCCCCCTCCACTCCACCCCCCCCCCCCCCCCCCCCAAAGCCAGGATCTCCGAACTCCCATGCCAGGCTCTGGGTGACACCCTGCCCCCCCCCCCCCCCCCGCAACACCAGGCTCTGGGCGACCTCCCACACCCTCCATGCCAGGGTCTGGGTGACACCCCCGCTTACCAGGGCCTGGGTGACCCTCCACGCCCCGCTCCAGAGTCCGAGTGACCTGCCCTGCCCCATTGCCAAGGTCAGGAACACACCAGGGAGTGTTTGTTTCCTTGGGGGGGGGGGGGGGTGGTGGTTACTTGGAGCTCACCACATGGACATTGCAGATGTTGGTCAGTTGTTGCAGAATATTCTGTCCCATAGATCAGGAGCTGGGCACTCCCCCCCCCCCCCCACCCCTCCTCTCTCTCTCTCTCACACACACACACATGCACTGGGATCTCCCTCCTCCTGGGATCAATCTCCCCTCACCTCAGGTCCTGAGGGCTGCACGTTTTGGGTATCTCCCCCTCTGTCCTTCCATAGGCCCCCCCCCCACCATCCATTTCCACTTCTGTCTGCTGTGAGGGGAAGCTGTATGGTGGGCGCTGGGCCCAGGACTCCCCCCCCCCCCCCCCCATGGTGCCTGCGGCGTGGCTGCAGTGAAGGCTCCTCTCTCAGGTGAGCTGGCGGCTTGAGTGAGGGAGGCTGCCGTCACTAAGCAGTTCCTGAGGAGTGATTCGAGCACCTCGTTCCTCTGAGGCGGAGAGAGAGAGAGATCATCGCAGGAATGGTGTTGACGCTGAGGGAAGAACGGGGGACGGTTTCAGAATCCACTTGCTCCTTCTGTCAATCTTACAACTGAAGGCCCAATCCAACCCCTGACCCCTGACCTCTGACCCTAACGTACAGCCTTTTGGTCAATTCTGTGTACTGTGTGAATCAGGGTCCGAAATTTCAGGATAGGGTCTAGGATGCTGTCCCAGGCCGGGGTCTGGGGTCCCAGGCTGGGCTGTCAGGATCTGGGGTCCCAGGCCGGGCTGTGAGGGTCCGGGGTCCAGACCAGGGTCTGGGGTCCCAGGCCGGGCTGTGAGGGTCTGGGGGGTCCCAGGCCGGGCTGTGAGGGTCTGGGGTCCAGACCGGGCTGTGAGGGTCTGGGGGTCCAGGGGTCTCAGACTAGGCTGTGAGGGTCTGGGGGTCCAGGGGTCTCAGACTAGGCTGTGAGGGTCTGGGGGGTCCCAGGCCGGGCTGTGAGGGTCTGGGGTCCAGACCAGGGTCTGGGGTCCCAGGCCGGGCTGTGAGGGTCTGGGGGTCCCAGACTAGGCTGTGAGGGTCTGGGGGGTCCCAGGCCGGGCTGTGAGGGTCTGGGGTCCAGACCAGGGTCTGGGGTCCCAGGCCGGGCTGTGAGGGTCTGGGGGTCCCAGACTAGGCTGTGAGGGTCTGGGGGGTCCCAGGCCGGGCTGTGAGGGTCTGGGGTCCAGACCAGGGTCTGGGGTCCCAGGCCGGGCTGTGAGGGTCTGGGGGTCCCAGACTAGGCTGTGAGGGTCTGGGGGTCCCAGGCCGGGCTGTGAGGGTCTGGGGGTCCCAGGCCGGGCTGTGAGGGTCTGGGGGTCCCAGACTAGGCTGTGAGGGTCTGGGGGTCCCAGACTAGGCTGTGAGGGTCTGGGGGTCCCAGGCCGGGCTGTGAGGGTCTGGGGGTCCCGGGCTGTGAGGGTCTGGGGGGTCTCAGGCCAGACTGTGAGGGTCTGGGGGTCTCAGGCCAGACTGTGAGGGTCTCGGGTCCCAGGCCAGACTGTGAGGGTCTGGGGTCCCAGGCCGGGCTGTGAGGGTCTGGGGGTCCCAGGCCGGGCTGTGAGGGTCTGGGGGTCCCAGACTAGGCTGTGAGGGTCTGGGGGTCCCAGGCCGGGCTGTGAGGGTCTGGGGGGTCTCAGGCCAGACTGTGAGGGTCTGGGGGTCTCAGGCCAGACTGTGAGGGTCTCGGGTCCCAGGCCAGACTGTGAGGGTCTGGGGTCCCAGGCCGGGCTGTGAGGGTCTGGGGTCCCAGGCCAGACTGTGAGGGTCTGGGGTCCCAGGCCGGGCTGTGAGGGTCTGGGGTCCCAGGCCGGGCTGTGAGGGTCTGGGGTCCCAGGCCGGACTGTGAGGGTCTGGGGTCCCAGGCCGGGCTGTGAGGGTCTGGGGGTCCCGGGCTGTGAGGGTCTGGGGGGTCTCAGGCCAGACTGTGAGGGTCTGGGGTCCCAGGCCAGACTGTGAGGGTCTGGGGTCCCAGGCCAGACTGTGAGGGTCTGGGGTCCCAGGCCAGGCTGTGAGGGTCTGGGGGTCCCAGGCCGGGTTGTGAGGGTCCGGGGGTCCCGGGTTGTGAGGGTCCGGGGGTCCCGGGTTGTGAGGGTCCGGGGGTCCCGGGCTGTGAGGGTCTGGGGTCCCAGGCCGGGTTGTGAGGGTCCGGGGGTCCCGGGCTGTGAGGGTCCGGGGGTCCCGGGCTGTGAGGGTCTGGGGTCCCAGGCCGGGTTGTGAGGGTCCGGGGGTCCCGGGTTGTGAGGGTCCGGGGGTCCCGGGCTGTGAGGGTCTGGGGTCCCAGGCCGGGTTGTGAGGGTCCGGGGGTCCCGGGCTGTGAGGGTCTGGGGGTCCCGGGCCGGGGATTTCAGTGCAAGCTGTGGTTTCTCCCACTGCCGACCAGCCAAGTGGCTCCAATGATGAGAACGGCAGCATCTAATCACATTAACCAGCCGGGGGTGGATGTTCAGGAAGGGAATGGGCCTCGATCAGACCCCCTGTGTGTGTGTGTGTGTGTGTGTGTGTGTATTTTGTTTTCGGGAATGTGTTAAATAGAATGGGCTTTGAACCCAGCTCCCAGAGCATTTCTCTGGGTCTCTGTATTACTAAAGCACTGATAATACCAGTACACCACCACCACCGTCAGTGCGAGGAGGAGTCTTAGTGTGAGGGGTCTCAGCATGAGGGAGGGTCACTCAGTGTGGGAGAGGGTCACTCAGTGTGAGGGAGGGTCTGTTAGGGTGGGGGGTCGGTCAAATTGCGGGACTGTCAGTAGGAGGAAGTGTTTCTCAGTGTGGGGGTCTCAGTGTGAGGGAAGGTCTCGGTGTGAGTGTGGGTTTCGGTGTGGTGGTCTCTCAGTGTGGGGGGGTCTCTCAGTGTGGGGGGGGTGTCTCAGTGTGAGGGTCTCTCAGTTTGGGGGTCTCTCAGTGTGGGGGTCTCTCAGTGTGGGGGGGGTGTCTCAGTGTGAGGGTCTCTCAGTGTGAGGGTCTCAGTCTGGGGGTCTCTCAGTGTGGGGGTCTCAGTGTGAGGGAGGGGTTTGGTGTGTGGGGGGGTGTCTCAGTGTGAGGGTCTCTCAGTTTGGGGGTCTCAGTCTGGGGGTCTCTCAGTGTGGGGGTCTCAGTGTGAGGGAGGGGTTCGGTGTGTGGGGGGGGTTCTCTCAGTCTGGGGGTCTCAGTGTGAGGGAGGGGTTCGGTGTGTGGGGGGGTGTCTCAGTGTGAGGGTCTCTCAGTGTGGGGGTCTCAGTGTGAGGGAGGGGTTCGGTGTGTGGGGGGGTGTCTCAGTGTGAGGGTCTCTCAGTGTGGGGGTCTCAGTGTGAGGGAGGGGTTCGGTGTGTGGGGGGGGTTCTCTCAGTCTGGGGGTCCAGCGCTGAACCCGACAGTCTGCAGTTTTTAGTTGAGCCGCTGGGGGAGGCGGGAGCTGAATCCTGAAGCAAACTCTGAATGGAATCGAAAATTCCCCAGAGATAAATCAGCATTTCCAAACCATGGGATGTTTTGAAATAAAAACCACAGATTCTTCCGCTGTCCCTGAGTCACTTGTTTTCACACGGTGAACATTTGTTAAAGTTTAGTGGAAACTCTGTATGGGGTGACTGTTACAGTCCAAGTGTGACCTTGTGCGAGGGTTACCTGGAGCTGGACATTCTGGACCTTATCTACTCCCCTGTGGATCTGTCGCAACAAGCTGTGTTATCGTGGTCTAGTGCACCATCACACGGTGGGGTGTAACAGCACCATCAGACGGTCTAACATTGTTTCCAAGTCTGAGAGCCCCTGCGCCCAGAGACCCGCGTGCTGGGCGACCCCTGAGCCCAGGGACTGCCGCGTCCAAGGACCCCCCCCCACTGACAGGCCTTCACCCTCACACCGACGGACCCCCGCACCGAGAGTTAGCATCATCAGACTGTCTAACGTTGCTCCAAGTCTGAGAGACCCTCTGAATGGCTTCTGTTCTTTCCCTTACCCAAAAATCCTCAGTTAAATTTCCAGTGAAGATTTCTATGTCCATTATAAAACGGAAACTACTTTTGTAAACCTGACACACTGTACCATAGAATCCCTACGGTGCAGAATGAGGCCATTTGGCCCATTGAGTCTGCACCAACCACAATCGCACCCAGGCCCCTAACTTGCACATCTTTGGACACTAAGGGACAATTTAGCATGGCCAATCCACCTAACCTGCACATCTTTGGACACTGAGGGACAATTTAGCATGGCCAGTCCACCTAACCTGCACATCTTTGGACATTAAGGGACAATTTAGCATGGCCAATCCCCCTAACCTGCACATCTTTGGACACTAAGGGACAATTTAGCATGGCCAATCCACCTAACCCGCACATCTTTGGACACTAAGGGACAATTTAGCATGGCCAATCCACCTAACCCGCACATCTTTGGACACTAAGGGACAATTTAGCACGGCCAATCCACCTAACCTACACATCTTTGGATACTAAGGGGCAATTTAGCATGGCCAATCCACCTAACCCGCACATCTTTGGACACTAAGGGACAATTTAGCACGGCCAATCCACCTAACCTACACATCTTTGGATACTAAGGGGCACTTTAGCATGGCCAATCCACCTAACCTACACATCTCTAGACACTAAGGGACAATTTAGCATAGCCAATCCACCTAACCTGCACATCTTTGGACACTAAGAGGCAATTTAGCATGGCCAATCCACCTAACCTGCACATCTTTGGACACTAAGGGACAATTTAGCATAGCCAATCTACCTAACCTGCACATCTTTGGACACTAAGAGGCAATTTAGCATGGCCAATCCACCTAACCTGCACATCTTTGGACACAGTAAAAAGTCTGACAACACCAGGTTTTAGTCCAACCTATTTATTTGATAATATACTCACAAGCTTTCGAGGGGACTGCCTCTTCGTCAGGTGAATGGAGAGAACTCTCCATTCACCTGACGAAGAGGCAGTCCCCTCGAAAGCTTGTGAGTATATTATCAAATAAATAGGTTGGACTAAAACCTGGTGTTGTCAGACTTTTTACTGTGTTTACGCCAGTCCAACGCCGGCATACCCACATCATCTTTGGACACTAAGGGGCAATTTAGCATGGCCAATCCATCTAACCTGCACATCTTTGAACACTAAGGGACAATTTAGCATGGCCAATCCACCTAACCTACATATCTTTGAACACTAAGGGGACAATTTAACATGGCCAATCCACCTAACCTGCACATCTTTGGACACTAAGGGACAATTTAGCATGGCCAATCCACCTAACCTGCACATCTTTGGACACTAAGGGACAATTTAGCATGGCCAATCCACCTAACCTGCACATCTTTGGACACTAAGGGACAATTTAGCATGGCCAATCCACCTAACCTGCACATCTTTGGACACTAAGGGTCAGTTTAGCATGGCCAATCCACCTAACCTGCACATCTTTGGACACTAAGGGACAATTTAGCATGGCCAATCCACCTAACCTGCACATCTTTGGACACTAAGGGACAATTTAGCATGGCCAATCCACCTAACCTACATATCTTTGAACACTAAGGGTCAGTTTAGCATGGCCAATCCACCTAACCTGCACATCTTTGGACACTAAGGGGACAATTTAGCATGGCCAATCCACCTAACCTGCACATCTTTGGACACTAAGGGGACAATTTAGCATGGCCAATCCACCTAACCTGCACATCTTTGGACATTATGGGACAATTTAGCATGGCCAATCCACCTAACCTGCACATCTTTGGACATTATGGGACAATTTAGCATGGCCAATCCATCTAACCTACACATCTTTGGACATTATGGGACAATTTAGCATGGCCAATCCACCTAACCTGCACATCTTTGGACACTAAGGGACAATTTAGCATAGCCAATCTACCTAACCTGCACATCTTTGGACACTAAGAGGCAATTTAGCATGGCCAATCCACCTAACCTGCACATCTTTGGACACAGTAAAAAGTCTGACAACACCAGGTTTTAGTCCAACCTATTTATTTGATAATATACTCACAAGCTTTCGAGGGGACTGCCTCTTCGTCAGGTGAATGGAGAGTTCTCTCCATTCACCTGACGAAGAGGCAGTCCCCTCGAAAGCTTGTGAGTATATTATCAAATAAATAGGTTGGACTAAAACCTGGTGTTGTCAGACTTTTTACTGTGTTTACGCCAGTCCAACGCCGGCATACCCACATCATCTTTGGACACTAAGGGACAATTTAGCATGGCCAATCCACCTAACCTGCACATCTTTGGACACTAAGGGACAATTTAGCATGGCCAATCCACCTAACCTGCACATCTTTGGACACTAAGGGACAATTTAGCATGGCCAATCCACCTAACCTGCACATCTTTGGACACTAAGGGACAATTTAGCATGGCCAATCCACCTAACCTGCACATCTTTGGACACTAAGGGACAATTTAGCATGGCCAATCCACCTAACCTGCACATCTTTGGACACTAAGGGACAATTTAGCATGGCCAATCCACCTAACCTGCACATCTTTGGACACTAAGGGTCAGTTTAGCATGGCCAATCCACCTAACCTGCACATCTTTGGACACTAAGGGACAATTTAGCATGGCCAATCCACCTAACCTGCACATCTTTGGACACTAAGGGACAATTTAGCATGGCCAATCCACCTAACCTACATATCTTTGAACACTAAGGGTCAGTTTAGCATGGCCAATCCACCTAACCTGCACATCTTTGGACACTAAGGGGACAATTTAGCATGGCCAATCCACCTAACCTGCACATCTTTGGACACTAAGGGGACAATTTAGCATGGCCAATCCACCTAACCTGCACATCTTTGGACATTATGGGACAATTTAGCATGGCCAATCCACCTAACCTGCACATCTTTGGACATTATGGGACAATTTAGCATGGCCAATCCATCTAACCTACACATCTTTGGACATTATGGGACAATTTAGCATGGCCAATCCACCTAACCTGCACATCTTTGGACACTAAGGGGACAATTTAGCATGGCCAATCCACCTAACCTACACATCTTTGGACACTAAGGGTCAGTTTAGCATGGCCAATCCACCTAACCTGCACATCTTTGGACACTAAGGGGACAATTTAGCATGGCCAATCCACCTAACCTGCACATCTTTGGACACTAAGGGGACAATTTAGCATGGCCAATCCACCTAACCTACACATCTTTGGACATTATGGGACAATTTAGCATGGCCAATCCATCTAACTTGCACCTCTGTGGAGTGTGAGAGGAAGCCGGAGCACCCGGAGGAAACCCACGCAGACACGGGGAGAACGTGCAGTCTCCACACAGACATGACCCGAGACTGGAATCGAACCCGAGTCCCTGGCACCGTGAGGCAGCAGCGCCAACTACTCTGATACCCCTGGCGGAGCAGTGTAAAGGGTGCCAAGAGCCTACTCCTGTAACTAATTGATACGTTGGTCTGTAGCTGCACTGTAACATTCTCACCAGCGGTAACTGCCGTGTAATTAAAGTCAGACAGTTTTATAACCACAGGAAATGTTTTCTGGGGACAGATTTTTGATGGGCTGGGAATCAGTACACTTTTAGCTGAGTTATCCGGGTGTTAAGTGGTGCTGGTAAGCAGTGAGAAAATGGTTCAGGAGATAGGGACTCGTTTCACTTTGCCGTCTTAATTATTCTCTGCTTTGGCTATTTTCTGCTGTTTGAGTTCCTACATTTCAGAGTGTTTATTTTTAAATGTTTTTTTTCCACGGTCTATATATATACATGAGAGAAATCTGGTGCAGACGTTAATCACAAGATCCACTCAGCTCGCCTTGGGGAAGGTTTCATTCACATCTTTGCTCTTAATTGAAAACTCTTGAACCAGCAAATTGCTTCCTCCAATATTCTTCTCTCTCCCTTCTCTCGGTTCCCCTCCCCACCCATTCCCAACTCACCTTCCTCTCTTCCCCCACCATCCCCCCCAGAAATAACTCTACATTTCAGCACAAACCAGAGTTCAGACTGAAAGGTTTTAATGTTCTGTCCCCCCAGGGTCCCCCTTACAGTGAGAGTTGGCAGGACGTTCTCCCCTGGGGGTCGGTGGCTTCTATTTCTGTGTGACTGCATTTGCAAACTGAGAAACAAAGTCACTGGGACAGGAATCAAGATCAGAACCTCATGAGGATCCTCTGCTCTTTCCATCCCCCCCCCAACAACGCAGAGGGAATCTCAGACCATGTCTAAAATCCCTGCCCCCCCCCTCAGCTGGTTGAGGTTAACAGAATTCTGTCTGATCTTGTCCAGGGTTTGTAGCTAAAGCATTGCCAAGTCTGGCCCTGTTACATACTCTCAATGCCTGAGGTTGATGCTTTAACCTCTGGTAGCCACGGGAAACAGCCACTGGGGTAATGGGGTCAGGATAAGTAATTTTAGTTCGGCAAGATGAAATCTGAAGAATATTGGGAGGCTGGAGATTTCTTTGTCTCGTGGCCTTTACAATCAGACACTGAACAGCAGGCCTCAGGAAACCCATACTCTGTGACACTTGGCAATCAACCTTAGCCACTAGACAGATCTCTATTCAGATTCTTCTGCAGGGCAAAAGGTATTCTACACACCACTACTTCACAGTTAGGGGTTTGGGTCCATTGGGATTGTGCACAGTGGGGATGAATGGGAAGGGATATGGGTCCATTGGGATTGTATAGAACGGGAGTGAATGGGAAGGGGTTTGGGTCCAATGGGATTGTGTACAGTGGGAGTGAACGGGAAGGGATTGGGATCCATTGGGATTGCATACAGTGGGAATGAACGGGAAGGGGTTGGGGTCTATTGGGATTGTGTAGAGTGGGAGTGAACGGGAAGGGGTTGGGGTCCATTGGGATTGTGAAGAGTGGGAGTGAACGGGAAGGGGTTGGGGTCCATTGGGATTGTGTAGAGTGGGAGTGAAAGGGAAGGGGTTGGGGTCCATTGGGATTGTGTAGAGTGGGAGTGAACGGGAAGGGGTTGGGGTCCATTGGGATTGTGTAGAGTGGGAGTGAAAGGGAAGGGGTTGGGGTCCATTGGGATTGTGTAGAGTGGGAGTGAACGGGAAGGGGTTGGGGTCCATTGGGATTGTGTAGAGTGGGAGTGAACGGGAAGGGGTTGGGGTCCATTGGGATTGTGTAGAGTGGGAGTGAACGGGAAGGGGTTGGGGTCCATTGGGATTGTGTAGAGTGGGAGTGAACGGGAAGGGGTTGGGGTCCATTGGGATTGTGTAGAGTGGGAGTGAACGGGAAGGGGTTGGGGTCCATTGGGATTGTGTAGAGTGGGAGTGAACGGGAAGGGGTTGGGGTCCATTGGGATTGTGTAGAGTGGGAGTGAACGGGAAGGGGTTGGGGTCCATTGGGATTGTGTAGAGTGGGAGTGAACGGGAAGGGGTTGGGGTCCATTGGGATTGTGTAGAGTGGGAGTGAACGGGAAGGGGTTGGGGTCCATTGGGATTGTGTAGAGTGGGAGTGAACGGGAAGGGGTTGGGGTCCATTGGGATTGTGTAGAGTGGGAGTGAACGGGAAGGGGTTGGGGTCCATTGGGATTGTGTAGAGTGGGAGTGAACGGGAAGGGGTTGGGGTCCATTGGGATTGTGTAGAGTGGGAGTGAACGGGAAGGGGTTGGGGTCCATTGGGATTGTGTAGAGTGGGAGTGAACGGGAAGGGGTTGGGGTCCATTGGGATTGTGTAGAGTGGGAGTGAACGGGAAGGGGTTGGGGTCCATTGGGATTGTGTAGAGTGGGAGTGAACGGGAAGGGGTTGGGGTCCATTGGGATTGTGTAGAGTGGGAGTGAACGGGAAGGGGTTGGGGTCCATTGGGATTGTGTAGAGTGGGAGTGAACGGGAAGGGGTTGGGGTCCATTGGGATTGTGTAGAGTGGGAGTGAACGGGAAGGGGTTGGGGTCCATTGGGATTGTGTAGAGTGGGAGTGAACGGGAAGGGGTTGGGTCCATTGGGATTGTGTAGAGTGGGAGTGAAAGGGAAGGGGTTGGGGTCCATTGGGATTTGTGTAGAGTGGAGTGAACGGGAAGGGGTTGGGGTCCATTGGGATT
>NW_027650669.1:0-53106 GCF_965287045.1 Carcharhinus amblyrhynchos
TCCCATTCGCCTTCCTGACCACCTGCTGCACCTGCAAGCTGGGTTTTTGCGACTCATGCACAAGGACCCCGAGGTCCCTCTGCACCGTCGCCAGGAGCGATTGGCAATTGATGGCACCTCTGTCATTGCAACCAGCTCTAGTTGAAGGCAGAATAGCTTGTTAAGTCTAAGGAAAGAATAGTTGTCAGTCTACCTTCACCATCTGTTGGTGAGTGGAGCCCAGCATCTGGTAGAGATCTGCAGAATCAGGGCTCAATCAGGGTGAAAACCTTCTCCCCCTGAATGAAGAATGGCCTTGTTCCATGCTTGACATTTCTCTCATTACAACATTAACCCTTTGAAAGCTGAAATTTTGCAGTAAATTTCAGTATGTCATGTGCCCAATGAAACAACACACAGTGGCACGGTAGCACAGTGGTTAGCACTGCTGCTTCACAGCTCCAGGGACCTGGATTTGATTCCCAGCTTGGGTCACTGTCTGTGTGGAGTTTGCATATTGTGCCTCGTGTCTGTGTGGGCTTCCTCCAGGCGCTCCAGTTTCCTCCACAGTCCAAAAATGTGCGTGTTAGGTTGATTGGCCATGCTAAATTGACCATAGATAAATAGGTTAGAGAGGATTAGTGGGTAAAATATGTACGGATTGGGGATAGGGCCTGGGTGGGATTGTGGTTGGTGCAGACTCAAAGGGCTTCTTTCTGTACTGCAGGATTCCTATGATTTATAATAAATTGACATTGCTTTATTTACCGAGTTGGCTGAAATTGATGCACACAGTCAGGCTAGGAGGAATGATTTTAGATCTTTCTAGAATCCCAATTATCCTGTCTCCCATCTGCATTAAGCGTTTCTTCAATTATGTGAAGAGTCTGGTCTCAAAGGTCACAGAAACACATCCCTCTCAGAGCCCAAACCTCATGAAACCCATTCAAACCATTAATTGCCTCATTATAGAATCCCTACAGTGCAAAAAGAGGCCATTCAGCCCATTGAGTCTGCACTGACTCTCTGACAGAGTATTTTGCGCAGACCTTCTCCTATCCCTGTACTCATAGCACCATCCATTTTCCATGGCCAATCCACTCAACCTGCACATCTTTGTGGAATGTTCACATCTTCGGCAAAAACTCCTAGCTTCTGTCTATTTCTCTCTGACTGGGAGATTAGGAAATGATGGAGACTTCAATCCTACTGTAGGAAAGGAGTGTCAGCTGTGTACGGAGAGATGTGGAGATTGGATTTGTGCCCATTCTCAAGCCCAGGTTTCAGAGCATCAGATTTCTGTACTTGTGGACAGGTTATTTGTGTTGCTGTAAATGTACTTTACACCATGTGACTTTCCATTCTCACTCATTCATATATTAACGCTGGCTACCCAACGGGATGCTGGGCTCCCAGACAGATATATTTTCAAATCACTGATTTAATATACTTGACATTCCAGTTTAACTCTCCTCTCGGATTTAATGATCTGATATTTAGAATTCTATAAGCCAACTCCGACTCCTGCCGCCCAGGCTGCTGCGTGATCTGCCAGAGATTGTACCTCACCCAACAGACAGTCTCAACAACTCACCTGCTCATGATGGTGGTGAGTGCTAGAAATAGCTCTGAGGGTGGTGCGGGGGTGGGGAGTGCGGGGAGTGTGGGGAGTGCGGGGGGGTGGGGAGTGCGGGGGTGGACAAGGGCACTGTGGTGATTGGTGGTTCCTCATACCTGAATTGAAGAGGGGACATTAAGTGGAGTGATGAGGTTGAAAATATCTGAGTGGGTGACAGTTTCCTGCTGGACAGTGGGTGATGCAGGGACCTGATCTCACCGCCATTCTCCGAGAACACAGGCATGTTGCTCACGGTAAAACTATTGGCTTTGAGTGATGCCAAAAGTGCAGAAGCGATTCTGGCAACAAAACAATGTCGATGGTGCCAAGACGGCAGAACCCAAACCCTAACCCTGCCCTCACCCCTCTCCTTCTGCTGTCCCTCACCTTTCCACCCCCTCCCCACACAGTCTCCACCTCTCCTCCCTCACCCCCTTCCTTTTATACACTGTCCTGTCTCCCCTTCCCTTCCTCCACCTTCTACTCTCGCCCTTAGTCCTCCTCTTCCTCCTCCTTATCACCCCCTTCTCCTCACCCCCTCCTCTCCCTCCTCCTCCCACCTTCTCCTCCCCACCCCCTCCTCCCCTCCTCACCACCCCTCCTCCTCCTCCCCCCACACCCTCCTCCTCCCCACCCCCTCCTCCTCCTCCTCCCCTACCCAATCCCCTCCTCCTCCTCCCCAGCCCCTCCTCCTCCTCCTCCTCCCCACCCCCTCCTCCTCACCCCCTCCTCCTCCTCCACACCCCCTCTTCCTCCCCCTCCTCCTCCCCCTCCTTCTCCCCACCCCCTCTTCCTCCCCACCCCCTCCTCCTCCTCCCTACCCCCTCCTCCTCATCCCTACCCCCTCCTCCTCTTCTTCCCACCTCCTCCTCCTCCCCACCTCCTTCTCCATTGGTTTATTTGATTTATTATTGTCACTTGTATTAACATATGGTGAAAAGTGTTGATTTTTTGAACTATACAGACACAGCATACCATTCATAGAGAAGGAAATGAGAGAATGCAGAATGTAGTGTTACAATCGTAGTTAGGGTGTAGAGAAAGATCAACTTAATGCAAGATAGATCCATTCAAAACTCTGATGGCAGCAGGGAAGAAGCTGCTCTCGAGTCGGTCGGTACGGGACCTCAGACTTCTGTATCTTTTTCCAGAAGGAAGAAGGTGGAAGAGAGAATGTCCGGGGTGTGTGGGGTTCTTCGTTATGCCAGCTGCTTTTCCCCTCCTCTCCTCCCCCTCCTCCTCTCCTTCCCCTCCTCCCCTTCTCCATCCTCTCCTGTCCTCCCCCATCCTCTCCCCTCCTCCCCATCCTCCCCCCTCCTCCCCCATCCTCTCCCCTCCTCCTCCATCCTCTCCCCTCCTCCCACATCCTCTCCCCTCCTCCCACATCCTCTCCCCTCCTCCCCCCTCCTCCCCCATCCTCTCCCCTCCTCCTCCATCCTCCCCCATCCTCTCCCCTCCTCCCCATCCTCCCCCCTCCTCTCCCCTCCTCCCCATCCTTTCCCCTCCTCCCCATCTTCTCCCCTCCTCTCCCCTCCTCCCCCATCTTCTCCCCTCCTCCCCATCCTCTCCCCTCCTCTCCGTCCAGTGAAGAATGAGCCTCAGTACCACTGCTGACGTCACTGCCATTGAGTCAATCTTGCGTCAAGCTGAGTCTTTCAGTGGCTGAGCCAATGGGTGTTGAGCAGTGACGCAGCCAGTGCAGTCTAGCTCCGGTCTGAGACGCTGATGTTTCTCTCGATTCTATTCTTAGTTTCAGATGATGAGCCGCTGGCGTCAATGCGAGAGGCCGTTTGCTTCGGATTTTTATTTGGAATGATTTATTTGGGATATTTGGGAATCTAACAGGGAAATGCTTTTCGTGGCGGTGAATTTCTGATCTGATTTTTGGTAAGTTCCAGGATTGTCTCCTTACTGAAGGTGGGGAATTGTCTCAGTCTGAGCTTCAGTTTATACAGAAAGCTCCTGATCATTCCCACAATCAGAAATAAAGCCATCCCTAAACTGCTGCAGAAATAACCGGTGTCTGGATGGTTAAAGGCGGAGTTTCTGCTTCTGCAAGGTGAGTGAATGTATCTTTACTCAGATCCGGGGGGGTTCAGTTTAATTTCTCTGTCTCAGATTAAAATGTGGGAAGTGCGCTTTTCATTAAACATTTCACATTGTCTGAGCTGGAATAAAATCCCCAGGGGCATCTCCCTGAATCAAGCTTCACATTTCAATCTTCCTTCATTTGGAGCCTGGCTTTGGGATTGGGATCGGACTGGAATTGAGATTGGGATTGGGATTGGGATTGGGATGGGACTCTGGGCAGAGGGTGAATCTTCACTCCGGTCAATAATGCCGCTCCAAACGGAGAGGAGCCAGGGACACGTTTATTGTCCCTCTCCCCTCCTGTCCCCCCCTCTCCTGTCCCCCCCTCTCCTGTCCCCCCACTCCTGTCAACCCCCCTCCTGTCCCCCCCCTCCTGTCCCCCCCTCCTGTCAACCCCCCTCCTGTCAACCCCCCTCCTGTTAACCCCCCTCCTGTTAACCCCCCTCCTGTCAACCCCCCCTCCTGTCAACCCTCCTCCTGTCAACCCCCCCTCCTGTCAACCCCCCCTCCTGTCAACCCCCCCTCCTGTCAACCCCCCCTCCTGTCAACCCCCCCTCCTGTCAACCCCCCCTCCTGTCAACCCCCACCTGTCAACCCCCCTCCTGTCAACCCCCACCTGTCAACCCCCCTCCTGTCAACCCCCACCTGTCAACCCCCCTCCTGTCAACCCCCACCTGTCAACCCCCCTCCTGTCAACCCCCCTCCTGTCAACCCCCCTCCTGTCAACCCCCACCTGTCAACCCCCCTCCTGTCAACCCCCCTCCTGTCAACCCCCCTCCTGTCAACCCCCCTCCTGTCAACCCCCACCTGTCAACCCCCCTCCTGTCAACCCCCCTCCTGTCAACCCCCCTCCTGTCAACCCCCACCTGTCGACCCCCCCCTGTCGACCCCCCCTCCTGTCAACCCCCCCCGTCAACCCCCCTCCTGTCAACCCCCCTCCTGTCAACCCCCCCTCCTGTCCCCCACCTGTCAACCCCCCCTCCTGTCCCCCCCCGTCAACCCCACCTCCTGTCAACCCCCCCTCCTGTCCCCCACCTGTCAACCCCCCCTCCTGTCCCCCCCCTGTCAACCCCACCTCCTGTCAACCCCCCCTCCTGTCAACCCCCCCTCCTGTCCCCTCCCCTGTCAACCCCCCCTCCTGTCAACCCCCCCTCCTGTCAACCCCCCCTCCTGTCAACCCCCCCTCCTGTCCCCCCACCTCCTGTCAACCCCCCCTCCTGTCAACCCTCTCCTGTCTCCCCCACTCCTGTCACCGCCCCCCCACCCCCCGGGATGATTTTCTGGATTTGGTCACATTTCAGAATTCCGGCCACATTTCAATCCGGGATCATTAGGAATATTGGGGCCTCAATCTCAGTTTGTTCCCATTGATTTTCCACTCAGGTTTCCGGCCAGCTCTGGTTTCCTCCCGTGATCCATTTCCAGGAATATTTCTGATCGGGAAGCAGTGATTTAAACAAATCCATTCTCCCCCACCCCCCGCCACCCACCCCCATCACACAAACACACACACCCTCCAAATACACCTCCCCACACACTCCCCCACACACACACATCCCCCCCAACACACACACACACCCACCCACCCAGCCACAAACCCCCACGCACACACCCCACGCACACCCTCCCACGCACACACCTCTCCCACACCACCTCTCCCGATACACCCCCCAAACGCGCATACACCTCTCACACACACACACCACCCCACACACACCCACCACATACCATCCCCACACATACATACCCCCCACACACACACAAAACCCCACGCCCCCCCACACACCCCCCCCACACAACCCCCCCCCACATACCCCCCAACACACCCCTGTACAAAGCCCCAGAATGGGAACTTGTTTATCAAAATGTTATATAAGCACAACCCCCACTCTCTCCCCCATCCCCACTCTCTCCCCCATCCCCACTCTCTCCCCCATCCCCACTCTCTCCCCCATCCCCACTCTCTCCCCCATCCCCACTCTCTCCCCCATCCCCACTCTCCCCCCATCCCCACTCTCCCCCCATCCCCACTCTCTCCCCATCCCCACTCTCCCCCCATCCCCACTCTTCCCCCATCCCCACTCTCCCCCCATCCCCACTCTCCCCCCATCCCCACTCTCCCCCCATCCCCACTCTCCCCCCATCCCCACTCTCCCCCCATCCCCACTCTCCCCCCATCCCCACTCTCCCCCCATCCCCACTCTCCCCCCATCCCCACTCTCCCCCCATCCCCACTCTCCCCCCATCCCCACTCTCCCCCCATCCCCACTCTCCCCCCACCTCCACTCTCCCCCCACCCCCACTCTCCCCCCACCCCCACTCTCCCCCCACCCCCACTCTCCCCCCCACCCCCACTCTCCCCCCACTCCCAATTCTCCCCCACCCCCACTCTTTCCCCCAGCCACACTCTCTCCCCGCACCCCCACTCTCTCCCCATATCCCCATGCTCTCCCCCCAGCCCCACTCTCCCCACAACCCCCACCCCTCCCATACTCTCTGCCTCCCCCACATTCCCCCCCACACTTTCCACCCCCCTACGCTCTCCATCCCCCCACGCTGTCTACCTCCCCCTATGCTCTCTGCACCCCCCAAACTCCATTTCACAACCATTGTATTGAGTGTTGCCCTTTCCCGCTCCTGTGACCCTGTTAGCTCCTTATCCTGCAATTCCTGTTCAACGCCTTAGAATTTATTAATTTCCTCACATTATTTCTTTGATTATTTTCTCTGCTGTCCAACCCAGATACTGTTTACAGCACTCATCCTGATGGACACTGAGATAGGAGTCAGTGAGTGACTGGAATGTAATTGAGGAGTTTGGGAAGATGGATTGTGCTCCTGTATTGGATAACTAACACCCGGGAGTGATTCAGAGACTGAAATCTAATCAAAGGTTTAAGGTTTTTAAATATAGAAGGATGGGATATCTTTGCCCTCTGTTATTAAGGTTGTCAGAATATCGCTTTCCCTGCTGGTAATCGTGAATTAATTATATTATTGTGCTCTGTGCTCAAGCTTAAATCCACCTCCAATAACATAAGCAGCATAATTACACATCAGCCTTGGGTATAAATTCCCCATGGTGCCAGGTGGATAGAATTCTAACACAAATTCTGGCCCAACTGGCAGCTCTGGGTGCAAATCACAAATCAAACCTGGTGTTGTCAGACTTTTTACTGCAAATCACACTCCAGAGCTTGAATACAAAAATCAGAAAGCTCAATACTCTGCAGCAGTACTAAGGGAGTGCCACACTGTCAGAGGGTCGGTACTGAGGGAGCGGGGCACTGTCAGAGGGTCAGTGCTGGGGGTGCGCCGCACTGTCAGAGGGTCAGTGCTGAGGGAGTGCCGCACTGTCAGAGGGTCAGTGCTGAGGGAGTGCTGCACAGTCAGAGGGTCAGTGCTGAGGGAGTGCTGCGCAGTCAGAGGATCAGTGCTGAGGGAGTGCTGCACAGTCAGAGGGTCAGTGCTGAGGGAGTGCCACACTGTCAGAGGGTCAGTGCCGAGGGAGTGCTGCACTGTCAGAGGGTCAGTGCCGAGGGAGTGCTGCACTGTCAGAGGGTCAGTGCTGAGGGAGTGCTGCACTGTCAGAGGGTCAGTGCCGAGGGACTGCTGCACTGTCAGAGGGTCAGTGCTGAGGGAGTGCTGCGCTGTCAGAGGGTCAGTGCCGAGGGAGTACCGCACTGTCAGAGGGTCAGTGCCGAGGGAGTGCCGCACTGTCAGAGGGTCAGTGCCGAGGGAGTGCCGCACTGTCAGAGGGTCAGTGCCGAGGGAGTACCGCACTGTCAGAGGGTCAGTGCTGAGGGAGTGCTGCACTGTCAGAGGGTCAGTGCCGAGGGAGTACCGCACTGTCAGAGGGTCAGTGCTGAGGGAGTGCTGCACTGTCAGAGGGTCAGTGCCAAGGGAGTACCGCACTGTCAGAGGGTCAGTGCTGAGGGAGTGCCGCACTGTTATAGTTTGCACAGTCATTTACTGTGGGATTGGATGACTGAAAGTGCTGGATTAACGTTCTGTTCTGTGCAAAGGTGTGCGTTTGAATCCTGCGCTTGACAGCTTTTGAGTTAATTCATGTTTTGGACATTTATGCCAAAAATCCCCGTCCCTGTTTGTGGCTGGGATTCTCCGGGGTCATAGAGGTTTACAGCACGGAAACAGGCCCCTCGGCCAACTTGTCCATGCTGCCAGTTTTTTCCACTAAGCTAGTCCCAATTTCCCATGTTTGGCCCATATCCTCTATACCCATCTTACCGATGTATCTAAACGCTTTTTAAAAGACAAAATTGTACCCGCCTCTACTACCACCTCTGGCAGCTTGTTCCAGACACTCACCACCCTCTGTGTGAAAAAATTGATCCTCTGGACACTTTTGTATTTCTCCCCTCTCACCTTAAACCTCTGCCCTCTAGTTTTAGACTCCCCTATCTTTGGGAAATGATATTGACTATCTAGCTGATCTGTGCCCCTCATTATTTTATAGACTTCTATAAGATCACCCCTCAGCCTCCTGCGCTCCAGAGGAAAAAGCCCAAGTCTATCCAACCTCTCCTTATAATTCAAACCATCAAGTCCCAGTTGTACCCGAGTAAATCTTTTCTGCACTCTTTTAGTTGAATAGTATCCTTTCAATAATAGGGTGATCAGAACTGTACGCAGTATTCCAAGTGTGGCCTCACCAGTGTCTTGAATAACTTCAACAAGACGTCCCAACTCCTGACCGATGAAACCAAGCATGCAGAATGCCTTCTTCACCACTCTGTCCATCTGTGACTCCACTTTCAAGGAACTATGAACCTGTACCCTAGATCTCTTTGTTGTATAACTCTCCCCAGTGCTCTAACATTAACTAAGTCCTGCCCTGGTTCAATCTACCAAAATGCATCACCTCACATTTATCTAAATTAAACTCCATCTGCCATTTGTCAGCCCAATTGATCAAGATCCCATTGCAATCCTAGGTAACCTTCACTGTACACTATGTCACCAATCTTAGTGTCATCTGCAAACCTACAAACCATACCTCCTTAATTCTCATCCAATTAATCATTAATGTAAATGACAATTAACAGTGGACCCAGCACTGATCCCTAAGGCTCAGCACTGGTTACAGACCTCCAGTTTGAAAAACAACCCTCTACAACCACCTCTGTCTTCTGTCATCAAGCCAATTTTGTATCCAATTGGCTACCTCACCCTGGATCCCCTGAGATTTAACCTTATGCAACAACCTACCACATGGTCCCTTGTCAAAGGCCTTGCTAAAGTCCATGTAGCCAACATCAACTGCACTGCCCCCATAGATCTTCCTGTTACCTCTTCAAAAAACTCAAATCAAATTTGTGAGACATGATTTTCCACTCACAAAGCCATGCTGACTGTCTCTAATTAGCCTTGTCTCCCTAAATGCGTGTAGATCCTGTGTCAGACTACCTTCTTACAACTTAACCACTATCATTTATATTAATGATTTGGATGAGAATATAGGAGGCAAGGTTAGTAAGTTTGCAGACACACCAAGATAGTTAGCATAGTGAACAGTGAAGAAAGTTATCTCTGATTGCAGTGGGATCTTGATCAATTGGGCCAGTGGGCTGACGAATGGCAGAAGGAATTTAATTTAGACGAATGCGAGGTGATGCATTTTGGTCGATTGAACCAGGGCAGGACTTATTCAGTTAATGGTGGGGCACTGGGGAGAGTTACAGAACAAAGAGATCTAGAGGTACATGTTCATAGTTCCTTGAAAGTGGAGTCACAGGTGGACAGAGTGGTGAAGAAGGCATTCAGCATGCTTGGTTTCATCGGTCAGAACATTGAATACAGGAGTTGGGACGTCTTGTTGAAGTTGTACAAGACATTGGTAAGGCCACACTCGGAATACTGTGTGCAATTCTGCTTGCCCTATTATAGAAAGGATATTATTAAACTGGAAAGAGTGCAGAAAATATTTACTAGGATGCTACTGGGACTTGATGGATTGAGTTATAAGGAGAGGCTGGATAGACTGAGTCTTTTTTCTCTGGAGGCTAGGAAGATGAGGGGTGATCTTATAGAGGTCTACAAAGTAATGAGGGACATAGATAAGGTAAATAGTCAATATCTTGTCCCAAAGGTAGGGGAGTCTAAAACTAGAGGGCATAGGTTTAAGGTGAGAGAGGAGAGATACAAAAGTGGCCAGAGGGGCAATTGTTTCACACTGAGGGGGGTGAGTGTCTGGAACAAGCTGCCAGAGTTAGTAGCAGAGGCGGGTACAATTTTGTCTTTTATAAAGCATTTAGACAGTTACATGAGTACGATGGGTATAGAGGGATATAGGCCAAATGCGGGCAATTGGGATTAGCTTAGGGGTTTTAAAAAAAAGGGTGGCATGGACAAGTTGGGCCATGAGGCTTCCATGCTGTAAACCTCTATGACTTTATGACTCTACTGATATGAGGCTCACTGGCCTGTAGTTCCTAGACTTTTCATTGTAGCCCTTTTTAAACAAAGGCACAACATTTGCCAACCTCCAATCTTCAGGCACCTCATCTGTGGCTGTTCATGATTCAAATATCTCTGCTAGGGGACCCACAATTCTCTCCCTAGTCTCCCACAGTGTCCTGGGATACACTTCATCAGGTCCTGGGGGTTTATCTACCTTGATGCGCTGTAAGACTTCCAGCACCTCCTTCCCTGTAATATGTACACTCCTCAAAACATCAAAATATTTATTTCCCCAAGTTCCTTAACATCCATGTCTTTCTCAAAAGTAAATACTGTTGAGAAATACGCATTTGGGATCTCACCCATCTCTTGTAGCTCTGCACATAGGTGACCTTGTTGATCTTTAAGAAATCCTACTCTCTCCCTGGTTATTCTTTTGCCCTTTATGTATTTGTGGAATATCTTTGGAATTTGCTGACTGACTCAAATACCAAATGTTCTGCGCCATTTGCAGTGGGCCAGGCACCAACAGAATTGGGCAATCTCACTCATCATTCTGGGTGTTTCAGAAGGGGTAGAAATCAGATGGTGGTGGAGGGGAGACATTGCAATTCAATTAACCCTAAGTTTAAGGTAAAAAAAATTGTTAATGTTCAGAGCAACAATGAGATTTACCTGAAGAACCTTGAAAACCAACAATAACTTTGAATCATGGGATCATAGAATCCTACAGTGCAAAAGGAAGCCATTCAGCCCATCAACTCAGCACTGACCGCAGTCCCACCCAGGGTCTATCTCCATAACCCCGCGCATTTACCCGAGCTGGGTAAATTGTGCCTCTGACACTAAGGGACAATTTAGCATGGCCAGTCAACCTAACTCGCACATCTTTGGAGTGTGGGAGGAAATCAGAGCACCCGGAGGAAACCCACGCAGATACAGGGAGAACGTGCAAACTCCACACAGAAATGACCCAAGCCGGGAATCGAACCTGGATCCCTGGAGCTCTGAGATAGCAGATAGAACTTGTATTTCTATCAAGTATCATGGGATATAAGGAGCTGTTACAGCAACAAAAGTTGGGTGAAAAGAGGGGGAAGGAGGGAGAGAGCATGAAAATGGCAGAGAGGTTTAGGGAGGGAATTCCAGGTGTTAGGGCTTAGGAAGCTGAAGGAACGGCTGCCACTGTTGGAGCAATTAAGATGACGTGAAGGAATTTGAGTAGAAGGATGAAAATTCAAGTGTTTTGGGCCTGGGATTCGATGCACATTCATGATTATTAGGGAATCGGTGAAAAGAATGTGGAGCTTGTTAGGACATGGAAGAAAGAATAAAGAAAAATACAGCATAGGAGAAGGCCCTTCAGCCCTCCAAGCCTGTGCTGACTATGATGCCCTGACATGTACAGCTGAATCAGGAATCTTGATTATTTTCTTCCTGTTCAGCCCAGTGAGGTGATGTCAATTATAGAATTGTCACTAGTATCTTGAATCATGAGCTAAATGAAGGAACAAAGCAATAATATCCTGTGTAGACCGAATTCGCTGTGTGCAGTCACTTTCGTAATTACAGAATGAGCTGACAAAGTTTGTTAATTGGTAAATCAAGGGCTGATGAGAGAGTAGCGGTGGAAGAGTGTTTTTCAGAATGGAGATCTGTAGCTAGTGATGTTCCACAGGGATCAGTGCTGGGACCTCTGTTATGTGTAGTTTATATAAATGATCTGGAGGAAAACGTGGGTGGCCTGATTAGTAAGTTTGCGGATGACACAAAGATTGGTGGAGTTTCTGATGGTGCCAGGGATTGTCAGATGATACAACAGGATATAGATAGATTGGCGACTTGGGCACAGATATGGCAGATGGAGTTTAATCCAGACACATAAGGTGATGCATTTTGGAGGATCAAATTTAGGTGTGAATTATACTGGAAATGGCAGAACCCTTAGGAACATAACACAGAGGGAGCTGGGTGTGCAGGTCCACCGTTCCCTAAAAGTGGCAACACAGGTTTCCAAGGTAATTGAGAAGGCACATGTCATTACCAAAGGACATGGAAGCTTTGGAGAGAGTGCACGGAAGTTTCACCAGGATGTTGCCTGGTCTCGTGAGGAAAGGTTGAATAAACTGGCATTGTCTTCACTGGAAAGACGGAGGCTGAGGGGAGACCTGATAGAGGTCTACAAAATTATGAGAGGCGTAGACAGGGTGGATAGTCAGAGGCTTTTTCCCAGGATGGAAGTGTCAGTTGTAAGGGGGCAAAGGTTCATGCAGAGTGGTTGTTGCCTGGAATGTGCTGCCAGAGGAGGTGGTGGGACCAGGCCCGTTGGCAACATTTAAAAGGCACCTGGATGGATACATGAATAGGGAGGGGATAGAGGCATACATACTTCAAATAAGGGCAGAAGGTTTTTTTAGTTTAGTTAGGGCATCATGATTGGCACAGGCTTGGAAGGCTGAAGGACCTGCTCCTGTGCTGTACTTTGCTCTTTGATGAAACTTACTGATCAGAAGAAATGGTTCAATATGGAGTGTGTGAGAGCGTGTCAGAGACAGGTCAAGACATAACTGAAACTGAAGTGACAATCTCATGACAACTGCACGTATGCCAATCAATGACAGGCCACATGTGTATCCAGCTGTGAATGGTGATGGACAGTGAGGACCAAGCTCTGTGAGCATCCCATTCTCAATCATGGTGAAACCCAGAACGTGACTGCAAAAGCTGAGGCTGAAATATTGTGAATTGTCTTCAGCTAGTCGTGCTGAGTGAATAATCCAACAATGTCTCCTCAAGCTATCACCATCAGAAAAAACAGTCATTATTTACTCCACATTCAATCAAGAAACACTAAAGTCACTGGATGCAGTAAACACCATGGACCCTGACAACACCCCACTGTCATACTGAAGATACCTGCTCTAGGACTGGACATGCCGCTTCCCAAGCTGTTGCAATAGAGCGATAAGATTGGCAATAGCCACACCCTGGTGTCCTCCTTAGGTCCCAGCAAAATTACTCTGCTCCAGATCTTATTACAGCCAAAGTCCAAACTTGGCACAAAGAGCTGAGTTTCAGATGGAAGGTGAGAGTGACTGTCCTTAATACCAATAACATAGGATTTGACCAATTGTAAATACATCCAGGAGCCTGGCACAATTCAGTGGGAATCAGGGGAGAAATCTCTGCTGCTTGGCATCATATCCGGCACAAAGTTGTGATGGTTGGAGGTCAATCATCTCAGCTCCAGGAATGATTGCAGGAATTCCTCATGTTAATCTCTGAGGCCCATCAGTCCTCAGTTGCCTCACCGATGAACTTTTCATCGTAAGATCAGAAGTGGGGATGTTCACAGAATGTTCAGCACCATTCGCGACTCTTCAGATAATCAAATAGTTCAAATTAAAATGCAGTAAAACCTGAACAACGTTTGGGACTGGGCTGATAATGGCTAATATTCGCACCACACAAGTGCCAGATAATATATATCTCCAACAGGAGAGAATCTAACCATCTCCCTTTGACATTCAATGGCATTGCCATCTCCCTCTCTCCCCAGTCAATATCCCGGGGGTTACCATTGACCAGAAACTGAACTGAACTCATCATATAAATACTGTGGCTACAAGAGCAGGTCAGAGACTGGAAATCCTATGGAGAATAACTCATCTCCTCACCTCCCAAAGCCTGTTCATATCTACAAGGCATGAGTCAGGGGTGTGATAGAATACTCTCCACTTGCCTGGACGAGTGCAGTTCCTCAATGTTTGCCATAATTAGGATAAAGACTTAATCGGCACACCACTCACTATCTTGAGCAGTCACTTCCTCCACTCTTGTAGCAACAGTGTGTAACATCTACAAGTTCTACTGCAAAACTTTCCAAAGTCCTTTAATCCAGCAACTTCCAAATCTGTGGCCTCTACCACCCAGCATAAAACACAAGGGCAGCAGACACGTAGCAGCAGACACCACTCGCGAGTTCCCGCCAAGCCACTGATTTGAAAATAGATGGCTGTTCCTTCACTGACGCTGAGTCAAAACGACTCCCTCCGTAAAGGGATCTACAGCAGCTTCTTGAAGAAATGGTTGAAGAAAATTACTGACTAACCTCTAAGAAAGGACATTCATGAATTTGAAGAGAAATATTCAAATAGAAATTTTAAAGTTGAGGTTGAAAAAGTTAATGATCTTTTGATGTATTTAACACTTGGTTTGTCCAGTCAGTGGCATGCAGCAATTAACTGAATGTTGAATCCTACAGCAGAAATATAGACCATAAGTGAGAAGAAATTGTGATCCAATTCAGTCAGATCACACCATCAGTAATGTGTTCAGTCTGTCGTGAGCTCCAAGAGAAACTGGAGACAGGGAACTGAACCGTAAGAGGGTTTGAAATATCATGTATCATGATGGGAGACTGAATCTCCTTGTTCCCTTGGGCAGGATTTTATTATCAGTGTATGGAAGCTGTTCGGTGTTATATTAAATTGGATAAAGGCCCTTGATTATAATTGGTAAAAGACTTGCACTTTGAGGTTCTTAACACAAAGGAGCACTCAACACCGGTGTTTTCACGTTCTCCATGTGTCTGCATGGGTTTCCTCCGGGTGCCAGGGTTTCTCCAATAGTCCAAAGATGTGTGTGTTAGGTGGATTGGCCATGGTTGATGTATGGGGTTAAAGGGATAGGGTTGAGGAAAGGGCCTGGGTAAGATACTCTCTAAGAAGTCTCAGAACACCAGGTTAAAGTCCAACAGGTTTATTTGGTAGCAAATGCCACTAGGAAAACTCCCCACTCACCTGACGAAGGAGCAGCGCTCCAAAAGCTAGTGGCATTTGCTACCAAATAAACCTGTTGGACTTTAACCTGGTGTTCTGAGACTTCTTACTGTGTTTACCCCAGTCCAATGCTGGCATCTCCACATCATAAGAAACTCTCTGTCAGAGTGTCGGTGCACACCCAGTGGGCTAAATGACCACCTTCTGTACTGCAGAGATTCTATGATTCTATGACATGAGGATGAACATAACCAATGCATCCTTCAAAGTGAGGTTCAGGCCTTCCTGAATGAGTGGATGAAAATCAACTCAGAGACTTCCATCATTTGTGTCACAAGATTTTTAGATTTACTGATAGTTAGAGAATTCTCTGATTACTCAGGAATCACTTTTGCAAAGTTATTGGATTACATTTAAGAGCTGTTGGATTGGGAATGAGTACATAACAAGATTTTACAAAGAACAACCTGTTTCTGGTGAACATAGAACATTACAGCGCAGTACAGGCCCTTCAGCCCTCGATGTTGCACCAACTTGTGAAACCAATCTAAAGCCCATCTAACCTACACTATTCCAATATCATCCATATGTTTATCCAATGACCATTTAAATGCCCTTAATGTTGGCAAGTCCACTACTGTTGTAGGCAGGGCATTCCGCGCCCTTACTACTCTCTGAGTAAAGAACCTACCAAGAAGTCTGACAACACCAGGTTTAAGTCCAACCGATTTATTTGATAGTAAACTCACGAACTTTCGAAGGGTTTCCCTCTTCTTCACCTGAAGAAGAGGGAAACCCCTTGAAAGCTTGTGAGTTTACTATCAAATAAATCGGTTGGACTTAAACCTGGTGTTGTCAGACTTTTTACTGTGTTTACCCCAGTCCAACACTGGCATATCCACATCATAAAGAACCTACCTCTGACATCTGTCCTATATCTATCACCCCTCAATTTAAAGCTATGTCCCCTCGTGCTAGGCGTCACCATCCAAGGAAAAAAGCTCTCACTGTTCACCCTAATTAATCCTCTGATCATCTTGTATGCCTCTATTAAGTCAGCTCTTAACCTTCTTCTCTGTAACGAAAACAGCCTTAAGTCCCTCAGCCTCTCCTCATAAGACCTTCCCACCATACCAGGCAACATCCTGGTAAACCTCCTCTGCACCCTTTCCAATGCTTCCACATCCTTCCTCTAATGTGGCGACCAGAACTGTACACAATACTCCAACTGCGGCCACACCAGAGTTTTGCACAGCTGCAACATGACCTCATGGCTCAGAAACTCAATCTCTCTCCCAGTGAAAGTTAACACACCGTACGCCTTCTTAACAACCCTATTAACCTGGGTGCCAACTTTCAGGGATCTGTGCGCATGGACACCAAGATCTCTCTGCTCATCCACACTACCAAGTATCTTACCATTAGCCCAGTACTCTGTATTCCTGTTACTCCTTCCAAAGTGAATCACCTCACACTTTTCCACATTAAACTCCATTTGCCACCCCTCAGCCCAGCTCTGCAGCTTATCTATGTCCCTCTGTAACCTGCAACATCCTTTGCACTGTCCACAACTCCACCGACTTTGGTGTCATCCGCAAATTTACAAACCCATCCTTCTACACCCTCATCCAGGTCATTTATAAAAATGACAAACAGCAGTGGCCCCAAAACAGATCCTTGCGGTACACTACTAGTAACTGAATTCCAGGATAAACATTTCCCATCAACCACCACCCTCTGTCTCTTACAGCTAACCAATTTCTAATCCAAACTGCTAAATCACCCTCAATCCCATTTTCTGCAGTAGCTTACCATGGGGAACCTTATCAACCACTTCACTGAAATCCATGTACACCACATCAACTGCTTTACCCTTATCCACCTCTTTGGTCACCTAAGAACTCAATAAGGTTTGTGAGGCATGACCTATCCTTCACAAAACCGTGTTGACTATCCCTAATTAAATTATTCCTTTCTAGATGATTATAAATCCTATCTCTTATAATCCTTTCTAAAACTTTGCCCACAACAGAAGTAAGGCTCACCAGTCTATAATTAACAGGGTTGTCTCTACTCCCCTTCTTGAACAAGGGGACAACATTTGCTATCCTCCAGTCTTCTGGCACTATTCCTGTAGACAATGACGACATAAAGATCAAAGCCAAAGGCTCTGCAATCTCCTCCCTAGCCTCCCAGAGAATCCTAGGATAAATCCCATCCTAGGATAAACTTATCTATTTTCACCTTTTCTAGAATTGCTAACACCTCCTTATGAACCTCAATCCCATCCATTCTAATAGTCTGTTTCTCAATATTCTCGTCGCCAACATTGTCGTTTTCCTGTGTGAATACTGACAAAAAGTATTCATTTAGTGCCTCTCCTATCTCTTCGGACTCCACGCACAACTTCCCATATTGTCCTTGACTGCCCTAATCTTACCCTAGCCATTCTTTTATTCCTGACATATCTATAGAAAGCTTTAGGGTTTTCCTTGATCCTACCTGCCAAAGACTTCTCGTGTCCCCTCCTGGCTCTTCTTAGCTCTCTCTTTAGGTCCTTCTTGGCCAACTTGTAACTCTCAAGTGTTCTAAATGAGTCTTCACATCTCATCTTTACATAAGTCTCCTTCTTCCTCTTCACAAGAGATTCAACTTCTTTAGTAAACCACGGTTCCCTCGCTCGACCATTTCCTCCCTGCCTGACAGGTACATACTTATCAACGACACACAGTAGCTGCTCCTTGAACAAGCTCCACATTTCAATTGTGCCCATCCCCTGCACTTTCTTCCACGTCCTATGCATCCGAAATCTCGCCTAATCGCATCATAATTTCCTTTCCCCCAGCTATAACTTTTGCCCTGCGGTGTATACCTATCCCTTTCCATCGCTAATGTAAACGTAACCAAATTGTAGTCACTATCACCAATGTCACCTACCTCCAAATCTAACATCTGGCCTGGTTCATTACCCAGTACCAAATCCAATGTGGCCTCGCCTCTTGTTGGCCTATTTACATATTGTGTCAGGAAACCCTCCTGCACACATTGGACAAAAACTGACCCATCTAAACTGCTCGAACTATAGCTTTTCCAATCGATATTTGTAAAGTTAAAGTCCCCCATAACAACTACCCTGTTACTTTTGCTCCTATCCAGAATCATCTTTGCAATCCTTTCCTCTACATCCCTGGAACTTTTCAGAGACCCATAGAAAACTCCCAGCAGGGTGACCTCTCCTTTCCTGTTTCTAACCTTAGCCCATACTACCTCAGTAGATGAGTCCTCATCACACATCCTTTCTGCTACCGTAATACTGTCCTTGGCTAACAATGCCAAACCTCCCCCTCTTTTACCACCTTCCCTGATCTTACTGAAACATCTAAACCCCAGAACCTACAACAGCCATTCCTGTCCCTGCTCCATCCATGTCTCCAAAATGGCCACAACATCGAAGTCCCAGGTACCAACCCAGGCTGCAAATTCACCCGCCTTATTCCGGATGCTCCTGGTATTGAAGTAGACACACTTCAAACCACCTTCCTGCCTGCCGGTACACTCCTGTGGCCTGAAACCTTATTCATGACCTCACTGTTTTCAACCTCCTGTACGCTGGAGCTACAATTCAGATTCCCATCCCCCTTCCGAAGAGCATTAGCAAATTCCTCACCCCCCTCTCAATATTGGTACTCCTGTGGTTCAGGTGGAGACCATCCCATTTGTAGAGGTCCCACCTACCCCAGAATGACCCCCAATTATTCAGGTATCAGAATCCCTCCCTCCCTCCTGCACCATCCTTGTAGCCATGTGTTCAACTGCTCTCTCTCCCTATTCCTCGCCTCGCTAGCACATGGCATGGGTCACAAACCAGGGACAACAACTCTGTTTGTCCTAGCTCGAAGCTTCCACTCTAACTCCCTGAATTTCTGCCTTACATCCCCATCCCTTTTCCTACCTATGTCACTATGTGGACTATGTGAGGTTGATGGAGCTGGGTCTCCCACCCCTCACCTAAAACAGGACCTTTAGTAGCTGCCAGCTTCATAAGAACATAAGAAATAGGAGCAGGAGTAGGCCATCTAGCCCTTCGAGCCTGCCCCGCCATTCAATAAGATCATGGCTGATCTGAAGTGGATCAGTTCCACTTCCCTGCTTTCTCCCCATAACCCTTAATCCCCTTGTCTGTCAAAAATCTATCTATCCATGACTTAAATATATTTAGCGAGGTAGCCTCCACCACTTCAACAGGCAGAGAATTCCAGAGATTCACCACCCTTTGAATGAAAGGGTAAGATACGTCTCTATCTTATAGAGACATATAAGATAATGAAAGGGATGGATAGGGGGTAGAGAGGTAGAGAGATTCTTCCCACTCAGAAAGGACAGCAGGACTAAAGGGCACAGCCTCAAGATAAGTTGGGGGGGGCGGTTTAGAACGGAGTTGAGGAGGAACTTCTTCACTCAAAGGGTGGTGAATGTCTGGAATTCTCTGCCCGTTGAAGTGATGGAGGCTGCCTCGCTAAATATATTTAAGTCACAGGTAGATAGGTTCCTGACAGACAAGGGAATTAAGGGTTATGGGGAGAAAGCGGGAAAGTGGAACTGATCCACTTCAGATCAGCCATGATCTTATTGAATGGCGGGGCAGGCTCGAGGGGCTAGATGGCCTACTCCTGCTCCTATTTCTTATGTTCTTATGAAGAAGTTCCTCCTCAACTCCGTTCTAAACTGCCCCCCCCCCTTATTTTGAGGCTGTGCCCTCTAATCCTGCTATCCTTTCTAAGCAGGAAGAAACTGTCTATCTCTACCCTATCTATCCCCTTCATCATCTTATATGTTTCCAAAAGATCCCCCCTCAGCCTTCTAAACTCCAAAGAGTACAGACCCAGTCTATTCAATCTCTCCACATAAGCTAACCCCCTCATCTCCGGTATCAGCCTAGTGAACCCCCTCTGCACTCCCTCCAAGGCCAAAATATCCTTCCGCAAGTGTGGCGACCAAAACTGCACACAGTACTCCAGCTGCGGCCTCACCAGTGCCCTGTACAGTTGCAGCAAGACCTCCCTGCTTTTATATTCTAACCCCTCGCTATAACGGCCAGCATCCCATTCGCCTTCCTGATCACCTGCTGCACCTGCAGACTGGGTTTTTGCGATTCGTGCACAAGGACCCCTGGGTCCCTCTGCACAGTAGCATGCTGCAGCTTTTCACCCTTTAAATAATATTCCTTCCTACTATTATTTCTAGCAAAGTGGATAATCTCACATTTGCTAATGTTATACTTCATCTGCCAGGTCCTCGCCCACTCACTCAGCCTATCCAGATCTCTCTGCAGACTTTTCACTCCCTCCAAGCAATTTGCTTTTCCACTCATCTTCATGTCATCAGTAAATTTTGTTACCCTACTCTCAGCTCCCTTCTCCAGATCGTCTGTGTATATGATAAACAGTTGAGGCCCCAGCACCGATCCCTGTGGCACTCCACTAGTCACCAACTGCCAACCAGAAAAGCATCCATTGATTCCAACTCTCTGCTTTCTGTTAGATAACCAATCCTCAATCCACACTAACACTTTACCCCCAACTCTGTGCACCCTAACCTTCTGCAGCAATCTTTTGTGAGGCACGTTATCGAATGCCTTCTGGAAATCTAAAAACGCCACATCCACCGGTTCCCCTCTGTCTACCACACTAGTCACATCCACATAGAAATCCAGTAAATTCGTTCGACACAACTTCCCCTTCACGAATCCGTGCTGCATCTGCTTGATCAAACTGTTCACTGGCAAAGTCTCCAGTTAATGTCTCCACTGAAAGACATGATCTTAAGCAATGCAGCCCTCCCTCAGTACTGGTGCTGTGGAGGGGGTAGAGGGTTGCAGAGCTGTGGTGAGGGCTCCTTTGAATCAACAGCAAGCTTGTTCTCAGTGGTATTGAATCATGAGGACTGATTGTGTACAATGTGTATATACAGTCACTTTAGCAGCGAATAACTTCTTAACTTGACCTTGATCAAAATTTGATGAGTTTTATGTAAGTTTCAGTGAAGGATATTACTGAAATGTTACTCCATCATTTTTAATTCCACTGTCAGCCCTGGGTGCATGTCTGATATTTTCATTTAGAAACATAGAAACTCGAAGCAAGGGCAGACCACTTGGCCTTTCCAGCCTGCTTCACAATTCATTTTGATCATGGCTATTCATCAAATTCAATATCCTGAATCCTCCCTTCCCCCTATATCCCTTGATCCCTTTAGCCCCAAGAGCTATATCTAATTTCTTCTTCTTTCACATTATGGCTCTGATTTATCAACTCAATAGCCAATTTGTTTATTTTAATGTTTACCCTCACATTTACATCTAACCGAGCAAACTGGCTTTGGTTCAACTCTGAGTCACAAAAATGAGGGGACAATATTCTAACACCATGTGATCCAGCCACCATATCCTAGCCTCCATTTACTAAAAGATTATTAGATATCTGCAGACTGAAACATGTCTTTTACCACTGTATATCTTCAATGTTCTGGTTTAAAGGATTCCCCATGTGACTGACCCTTCAACTAAGGGGAACAGCTGCTCCTTATCCACTCTGTCCATGCCCTTCATAATCTTGTACACTTTGATCAGGTCACCCCTCAGTCTTCTCTGCTCCAGTGAAAACAACCCAAGCCTACCCAACCTGTCCTCATAACTTAAATGTTCCATCCCAGGCAGCATCCTGGTGAATTTCCTCTGCACCCCCTCCAGCGAAATCACATCCTTCCTATAATGTGGTGACCAGAACTGCACACAGTTCCCCAACTGTGGCCTCACCAAAGTTCCATACAACTCCAACATGACTTGGAAAATCTCAGTAGGTCTGGCAGCATCTGTAAGGAGAGAAAAGAGCTGACGTCTGGAGTCTAGATGATCCTTTGACAAAAAGGTTGCAGATTCCATCATCCACTGTAATTTGCATTTATCCAACATGACTTTCCTACTTTTATAATCTATGCCTTGATTGATAAAGGCAAGTGTCCCATATGCCTTTTGCACCACCTTACTAACATGCCTTTCCACTTTCAGAGATCTGTGGACAAACACGCCAAGGTCCCTTTGTTCCAGAGAACTTCCTGGTGTCCTACCATTCATTGGATACTTCCTTGCCAAGTTATTCCTTCCAAAGTGCATCACCTCAAACTTTTCAGGGTTAAATTCCATCTGCTACATATCCGCCCATTTGACCATAACGTCTATATCTTCCCGTAACCCAAGACATTCCATCTCACTGTTAACCACCCATCCAATCATTGCGTTATCTGCAAATTTACTAATCCTCTGTCTCCTACATCTGACATCCTACATCCTATGCCACCTTCTGTCTCTTACAGCTGAGCCAATTTTGAATCCACTTTATCAAATTACCCTGTATCCCATGTAAATTTACCTCCTTTACAAATCTCCCATGTGAGACCTTCTCAAAGGCTTTGTTGAAATCCATATAAACTACATTAACTGCACCACCCTCATCTACACACCTGATCACCTCCTCAGAAAATTTGGTCAAATCTATTAGGTATGACCTCCCTCAGATGGAGCCATTGCTGACTATCCCTGATCAAGCTTCGCCTCTCCATGTGGAGATAGACACTCTCAGAAGTTTCTCCAATTGTTTCCCTACCACTGATGTGAGACTCACTGATCTGTAGTTCCCTGATTTATCTCTACAACCCTTCTTAAATACCAGAAGCACATTAACTGTCCTCCAGTAGTCTGGCACCAGTGGCCAGAGAGAAATTAAAAATTTGGGTCAGAGCTCTGCAATTTTCTCCCTTGCCTCCCATTGTAGCCTAGGGCACAATTCATCTGGACCTGGATATCTGTCCACTTTCAAGGCTGCCAATACCTCCAATACCTTGTCACTTCCTATGTCAATTTGCTCAATGACCCCACAGTCTCTCTCTCTGAATTCTATGCCTTCATCCTCATTCTCATGGGTAAAGACGGATGTGAAATATTCATTCAACACTCTACCAATGTCCTATGACTCCACCCACACATTGCCCTCTTGTTCCCTCATGGGCCCTATTCTTTCCCTGGTTATCTTCTTCCGATTGATATACTTATTGAATATCTTGGGACTTTCCCTACTTTTACCAGCCAGAGCTTTCTCATGTCCCCTCTTTACTTTCCTAAGCTCCACCCTGCACACTCTATCTCTCACTAATGCCTCTGCTGATTTGCTTCCCTTGTAGCTGCTAAAAGTCTCTCTTTTCCTTCTGTTTGTATCCTGAATATCTCTGGTCTTTCATGATTCTCTGGGCTTGTTATTCCTACCTATCACTCTCGAGGGAACATGTTGGGCTGCATCCTCTCCATTTCCTTTTTGAATGCCCCCCCACTACCTTTCTGTAGATTTCCCATTAGTAGCTGTTCCCAGTTTACCTTGGCCAGATCCTGTTTTATTAAATTCACTTCCCCCCCAATTCAAAACTGTTTTTTTTTGCAGCTTGTTTATGTCCTTGTCCATAACAAGCTTAAATTGCATCATGTTGTGATCACTCTCATCAAAATGCTTCCCCACCATCACCTTAACCACCTGTCTGGCTTCATTCCCTTGAATCAGGTCCATGCAGCTCCCTCCCTTGTTGGCCTCTCCACATATTGATCTAAAAAGTTCTCCTGTACACATTTCAAGAAACTTACTCTATCCAAGCTGTTAACACTTGTATATCCCAGTTAATGTTGGGAAAGTTGAAATCTCCTACTTTAATAACTCTATTGTTATTGTTTTTGCAAACCTCCACAAACTAAGCATATATTTGCTTCTCAATATCTCTCTGACTATCTGGGGGTCTATAATAAACACCTAACAATGTGGCTGTCCCTTTTTCATTCCTAAGCTCCAACCACAAAGCTTCATTTGATTCCCACTCCAATATATCATCTCTCTTTACTGCAGGAACTGACTCCTTAACTAATAACACAACGCCTCCTCCTCTTTTACCTCCTCCCCTCTCACCTGAAGGTTCCATATCCCGGGATGTTGAGTTGTCATTCCTGTCCTTCCTTCAAACTCTGTGATGACGGCTATATCACTCTTCCATCCACGTGCCAATCATTGCCCTCAACTCATCCAGTTTACCTACAATTTCCTGGTATTAAAGTAGAGACCATCCAGCCTTTCCTTACTCCCTTGAAACTTAATATCGCTGCACTCCCTCTGATTTGATTCTTTTACTGGATTATTCCGTGTCCCTATTCTGCCATCAGTCTGTGTTCGCTCCCCTGTCAACATATTGTTTGCCTTCCTGACTGCTTGCTGTACCTTCAGTAACTGGTGCAGGATGATATGTACATCAGCATTTCCTAATCTATCACCATTTAAATAATATTCTGTCATTCTGTTTTTCCTTCCGAAGTGGATAACTTTATGTTTATTGACATTATTCTGCATCTGCCACATATTCGCCCACTCACTCAACTTGTCTAAATCACCTTGAAGCCTCTTAACATCCTCTTCACCACTCAATTTCCACCAAGTTACATATCATCAAACTTAGAAATATTACATTTAGTTCCCTCATCCAAATCATTGATGTATATTGTAAATAGTTGGGGTCCATGCACTGATCCTGCGATCTCACTGGTCACTGCCTGCCATTCCCAAAAATACCCATTTATTCCTACTCTGTTTTCTGTCCACAAACCAATTTTCAATCCATGCCAGTATATTCCCCTCAATCCCACGTACTTTAATTTTGCACACTAATCAATTATGTTGGACTTTATCAAAAGTTTTCTGAAAATCTGCACCCTCTCATGCTATAGATTTGATTTTATTTATTATTGTCATATGTATTGGAATATAGTGAAAAGTATTGTTCCTTGTGCACTATACAGGCAAAACATACCATGTATAGAGTACATAGGGGAGAAGGAGAGTGCAGACTATAGTGCTACAGTCGTAACTAGGGTCTAGAGAAAGATTAACTTAATGCAAGGTAGGTCCATTCAAACATCCTGATGGCAGCAGAAAGAAGCTGTTCTTGAGTTGATAACACATCGTTCTTAAAGCACGGCACTCAGAATGGGATGGAAAACTCCAGCTGAGGCGGATAAGTGACTATTAAAAATTCAACAAAACCTCCTGGGACTTCTCTTTCTCCACTAATAATGCTAGGAGACTGTATGCTTTATTACCAACCAGTCATACCAGCTTCAATAATTTAAGCACATGTACCCCAGTCCCTCTGCTCCTGCACCTCCTTTAGAATTTTACCTTTCACTTTATATTGCCTGTCCATCTTCTTCTTGTCCAAACTAATCTCTTCACATCATTGAACTTCATCTGCCACCTGTTGCTCATAGAAACATAGAAATATAGAAGCTAGGAGCAGGAGGAGGCCATTTGGCCCTTTGAGCCTGCTCCACCATTCGTTACGATCATGGCTGGTCGTCCAACTCAATAGCCTAATTCTCCTTTCTCCCCAACCTTTGATCCCATTCACCTAAGTGCAATATCCAGCTGCCGCTTGAATACATTCAATGTTTTGGCATCAACTACTTCCTGTGGTAATAAAATCCACAGTCTCATCACTCTTTGGGTGAAGAAATGTCTCCTCATCTCTGCCCTAAATAGCCTACCCTGAATCCTCAGACTGTGACCCCTGGTTCTGGACACCCCCACCATCAGGAACATCCTCCCTGCATCTACCCTGTCTAATCCTGTTAGAATTTTATAGGTATCAATGAGATCCCTCTCCTTCTGTCTGAACTCCAGTGAAAACACTCCTAACCTAATCAATCTCTCCTCATCCATCAGTCCCACCATCCCCGGAATCAGCCTGGTAAACCTTCACTGCACTCCCTCCAGAGCAAGAACATCCTTCCTCAGAAAAGGAGACCAAAACTGCACACAATACTCTAGGTGTGGCTTCACCAAGACCCCTGTATAATTGCAACAACACATCCCTGCTCCTGTACTCGAAACCTCTCGCAATGAAGGCCAACATACCATTTACCTTCTTTACCGCCTGCTGCACCTGCATGCTTACCTTCAGCGACTGGTGCACAAGGACACCCAGGTCCCTCTGCACACTCCCCTCTCCCAATTTATAACTATTCAGGTCGTAATCTGCCTTCTTGTTTTTGCTTCCAAAGTCAATAACCTCACATTTATCCAAATTATACTGCATCTGCCATTGATTAGTCCACTCACCCAACCTGTCCAGATCATTCTGAAGGATCTCTGCATCCTCATCACAGGACCTCACCCACCTCATCTGGCTGCACATGCAAATTCCTACCATTGTCCTTGAATGGACCTACCCTTTCCTTAGCTACCCTCTTCCTCCTTATATGTGCATTAAAAGCCTTGGGAATCTCTTTAATCCTGCCTGCCAGGGACATTTCATGGCCCCATTTTTCCCCTCTAAGTTTCTGTTCAAGCTCTTTCTGCTATCTTTGCATTCCTCAAAGGCCCTTGAGAAGGTGATGGTGAACGGTTTCCTGTGACTGCTGCAGTGTCTGAGGTGTAGGTGCAGGCACAGTGCTGTTAAGGAGAGAAATCCAGGGTTTTGACTTTAGGGGAAATTCCAGGTGGTGATGCCGTTGTCTTTCCAAAGATTAGTGGTTGTGAGTTTGGAAGGCTCTACCTAAGGAACCTTGGTGAGTTGCTGCAGTGCATCTTGTAGGTGATACATGCACTTGCCACTGTGTATTGGTGGTGAATGGAGTGAATGTTTGTGGATATAGTGCCAATCAAGCAGGCTGCTTTGTCCTGCATGGTGCTGAGTCTTAGGTGTTCTTGGAGTTGCAGCCATTCAGGCAAGTGGAGTCTATTCCATCATACTCCTGACTTGTGCCTTGTAGTTGGTGGATAGCCTTTAGGGGAGTCTGGAGATGAGTTACTTACTGCAGTATTCCCAGCCTCTGACCTGCTGTTGTAGCTGCAGTATGTATATAGCTAGTTCAGTTCTGGATCTGGTCAATGGTGACCCCAGGGTGTTGATAGTAGAGACGCAGAACTAGTGACATTATTGAATGTCATGGGGAGATGGTTAGATTTTCTCTTGTTGGAGATGGTCGTTGCCTGGTATTTGTGTGGTGCAAATATTCCTTGCCACTTGTCAGCCCAAGTCTGGATATTGTCCAGGTCTTGCCGCATTTGGACATGGACTGCTTCAGTGTTGAAGGATTTGCGAATGATACCGAACATTGTGCAATCATTGGCGAACATCCCCACCTCTGATCTTAGGATGGAGGGAAGGTCATTAATGAAGCCACTTCATCACTGTTATTTGTTATTTATGTTAATGATTTGGATGAGAATATAGGAGGCATGGTGAGTAATTTTGCAGACAACACCAAGATTGGTGGCATAGTGGACAGTGAAGAAAGTTATCTCTGACGGCAAAAGGATCTTGATCAATTGGGCCAGTGGGCTGACGAATGTGAGGTGATGCATTTTGGTAGATTGAACCAGGGCAGGACTTACTCAGTTAATGTTACGGCATTGGGGAGAGTTACAGAACAAAGAGATCTAGGAGTACATGTTCATAGCTCCTTGAAAGTGGAATCCCAGGTGGACAGAGTGGTGAAGAAGGCATTCGGCATGCTTGGTTTCATCAGTCAGAACATTGAATACAGGAGTTGGGACGTCTTATTGAAGTTGTACAAGACATTGGTGAGGCCACACTTGGAATACTGTGTGCAATTCTGGTCACCCTATTATTAGAAAGAATATTATTAAACTAGAAAGAGTGCAGAAAAGATTTACTAGGATGCTACTGGGACTTGATGGATTGAGTTATAAGGAGAGGTTGGATAGACTGGGACTTTTTTCTCTGGAGCGTAGGAGGCTGAGGGGTGATCTTATAGAGGTCTATAAAATAATGAGGGGCACAGATCAGCTAGATAGTCAATATCTTTTCCCAAAGGTAGGGGAGTCTAAAACTAGAGGACATCGGTTTAAGGCGAGAGGGGAGAAATACAAAAATGTCCCGAGGGGCAATTTTTTCACACAGAGGGTGGTCAGTGTCTGGAACAAACTGCCAGAAGTATTAGTAGAGGCGGGTACAATTTTTTCTTTTAAGAAGCATCTGGATAAGATGGGTATAGAGGGATATGGGCCAAATGTGGGCAATTGGGATTCGCTTAGGGGTTTAAAAAAAAGGACAGCATGGGCAAGTTGGGTAGAAAGGCCTATTTCCATGCTCTAAACCTCCATGACTCTAAGCGTTTGAAGATGGTTTGGGCCCAGGACACTACCCTGAGCAACTCCTACAGCGATGTCTTGGAACTGAGATGATAGATCTCCAACCACCGCAACCATCTTCCTTTGTACCAGGTATGATTCGAACCAATGGAGAATTCTCACACTGATTCTCATTGACTCCAGTTTTGCCAGGGCTTCTGGTGCCATACTTGTTCACATGCTGTTTTGATGTTAGAGGTAGTCATTCTCACCTCATGAGTATACTTTTTTATTTATCTTATTTTCTATCTTCTTTGTCATCCAGGGAGCTCTGTATTTATTTTCCTTATCTTTCCCTTTTGAGGGACCACACCTTGACTGTTCTCAAACTATCTCATCTTTCAGAGAAAGCCCATTGTTCACTTACCTTTTTCCTGCCAGTCTTTGACTCAAATTTATTTGGGCCAGGTCTGTCCTTACCCCATTGAAGTTGCCTTTCCTTCAGTTAATTATTCTCACTGTGAATTTTTCTTTGTCCTTTCATAAAGTCAGCTTAAACCTGAGATAAAATGATACTGCTCCTAAATATTCTCCTACTGACATTGGATCTACTGCAGTATTTCTATGATTCTATATTCTCCTTAAACAATGCTGCCACTCTTCCCCCTTTCCCTTCCTCTCCTCAGTTTCCAAAACACCTTGTATTTGGGAATATTTAACACTCGGTCCTGGATTAGTTTCAGGCACTTGAGTTCCTGAGGAGAAAATTTGAGAATCCAGTTTCATAGAATGGATGGGTGCATTGTGCGAATGCAGAGGAGTGGATAAAGTTGGAAAACCGGATTACCTGGTTATGATGAAACACTAAAACTTGAGGAAAAACAGGAAATTCCCAAATGGGGAAATGACTTTGTATTCAGCAGAGGATGTGTTGACTTTGTCATTTCCAGAAGCTATCAGGTGAATGATGACGTGGGTGTGTGGAGTTTGACTGCTGCTGTTTCCTGATGTAAGGTCAGAAATGTTCTGACAGCATTACTGAAATATTTCAGAAAATAATTTGTTATTGAAGAGAAATATTTTAGATTCTACGTTTCAAGGACATTGGAAGAGCTGCAGACTCATTAATATGCGTAAGATATACAGGCCATACGAAAGGCATATGTCTGAGTTCCTGCTGCTGGGGCTGAAACTGGGTTTGACCGCGGTTTGCTCAGCAGTCAGCTACATTTGCTAACAGCCAATCTGGCCAGTCGGGGAACTGGTAGCTCAACAGCGCTATCGGAAGTGATGGCCTCTGCTGGAGATGTGACTGCAAGGCAGTGGAGCATCGATGGCTGTGCTCAGTCAGATAACTGGAGTCTGGAGGCACAGGGATAAGTCAGGCAGGGTGTGTTGAGGGTGGCGGGGGTTTGAATCACTGAGGGCAGCTATTGCTGTTTCCACAGGAACACCCATTGCCTCTAGGAGGTCAGTGGCCAATCCGTGGGCCATGGAGCTTCCAAAACCCAACCTGTACCACTCTAGCAGGGTCAGGTCATCTCGGGTTCTTGGTGGTCTTCCTCAGTGGTGCAGGACAGCATCTTCTCTGCAAAGCACCCTCCAGTTCCCCCCGTCCCCCACTCACTGCAGCTGGTAAAACATCAGTATGTCTTAATTGGCCAATTAAGTGGCTCACTGATTTTAGGGACAATCTGTATCTGGCCAAACTTCCTGGTGTCAGAATGATATTGTGTACACCATTTCACCTCTTGGTTATTTAGTTTTGAGAAGTTCTTTGTTTTGATGAGATTTCATTCACTCTGAATTATTTTATATCATCTCGTTCCTACGTCCAATCCCGGTAACCCATATAGTTAGTGTAGCCAATCCACCAACCTGCACATCTTTCGGACCGTGGGAGGAAACCCACGGAGACACGGGGAAAACATGCAGACTCTGTACAGACAGTGAGCCAAGCTGGGAATCGATCCCAGTTCCCTGGCGCTGTGAGGCAGCAGTGCTAATCACTGTGCTACCATGCTGCCCTTGTTTGAGGAACCAATTGGAGACAGAGAGTGGGTAATTATTGAATCAATTAGGGACTGGGGCAGCTGCTGAGTCTGAGGTCTCTTACATTTTTTCCCTGTTAATAATTACCCACTGTAAGTGTGCATCATTACAAAGCAGTTGTGGTTTCTCTGTCAGAGGGAAAAAGCTGAGGGGTTTTCTGCTCTTGTGCTTTGACCTTTTTAAATTTTATTCATTCAGAGGGTGTAGACATGGCTGGCTGGGGCAGAATTTATTGCCCATCCCTAATTACCCGTGAGAAGCTGGTGGTGAGCTGCCTTCTTGAACCGCTGCATTCCCTGTGGTGTAGCTACATCCACAGCGCCAATAGAGAGGGAGTTCCAGGATTTTGAGACCACTCTTAGTTTGTGCTGAATAGTGTCCCAGGTTCACACTCACGGTGTTGAGCGATATCATTTCACACACATAGCTCGGCCCATCGAATGGATCAGTTCATCTGTCTCTGTTTACTCTGCTTGGTTCCATTGGAAAAGTCTCCATGTGCATCTGTGCACATGTGTGTCTCAGTGTGTGTGTTACTGTGTGTGTGAACATGTGGGGAAGTACATGGTGAGACATGTAAAAGTGGGAGCTGTGTTTGTGGGATGGTCTGAGTGAAGGGGTGGCAGCACAGGGTGAAGAGGGTGGCAGGGGGGTGAAGGGGCAGCGGAGGGGGGCAGGTTTTTTGAGATGAACGGATGAAACAGACAGTTCCAAGCTGCTGCTCCTCTACAATCAGTTTCCAATGCAGTCACGGAGAAAGGTCACTGTTGATGAAGGGTTGGGGCCAGTCCAGAACTGGCACCAGGAATGTATTTATAACACACAAAACCCACTGGGGTTGCTGCTTCCTGATGGATTATCTTCTCACATCGCATCCTGCAGCTCTCCAGAGAGCAGAGTGTGAGAGGCAGCTGCTTCTGGGAAGCTGCACTGCTTCACTACGACAGGCAGTGAGGTTTGCATTGCACAGCCTGCAATGACTGTGTGTCTGACAGTGAGAAATCTGTGTTAGTCACAACGTCCTCCCTGCAGACTGCTCTTCCACAACCTGCTTTCGCAGAAGATCAGGTGATTACATTGGCAGCTGGGTCACCTTCACTCACTCGGAGTGAAAATTATCCAGTCTCACTGTACCTCTCACAATCTGTCTCTAACTCTCCTTGCAAAAACAATCCTGTTCAAGGTGAGAGTGTCTCCTGCTGAAAAGCAGGAACGTCTTCCATATTTTTGGAACCTCACGCTCCCTGGACAGGTATAGGACAGGGTTAGATACATAGCAAAGCTCCCTCTACACTGTCCCCCCATCAAACACTCCCAGGACAGGTACAGCACAGGGTTAGATACAGAGTAAAGCTCCCTCTACACTGTCCCCATCAAACACTCCCAGGACAGGGACAGCACGGGGTTAGATACAGTGTAAAGCTCCCTCTGCACTGTCCCCCCCATCAAACACTCCCAGGACAGGTACAGCACGGGGTTAGATACAGAGTAAAGCTCCCTCTACACTGTCTCCCATCAAACACTCCCAGGACAGGTACAGCACGGGATTAGATACAGAGTAAAGCTCCCTCTACACTGTCCACCATCAAACACTCCCAGGACAGGTACAGCATGGGGTTAGATACAGAGTAAAGCTCCCTCTACACTGTCCCCCATCAAACACTCCCAGGACAGGTACAGCACGGGGTTAGATACAGGGTAAAGCTCCCTCTACACTGTCCCCCCATCAAACACTCCCAGGACAGGTACAGCACGGGGTTAGATACAGGGTAAAGCTCCCTCTACACTGTCCCCCCATCAAACACCCCCAGGACAGGTACAGCACAGGTTTAGATACAGAGTAAAGCTCCCTCTACACTGTCCCCCATCAAACACTCCCAGGACAGGTACAGCACGGGGTTAGATACAGAGTAAAGCTCCCCCTGATCCAAGCAGTTATAGTCCTTGAAGCAGAGTGTCAGTCAGAGACATAAGTTGGAGTAAAGGATTCTGTAAACAGTTGCTCCCCAGTTAAAGGCCGTTGCCCTCCAGCATTTTCTGCAGTGAGCCTATCAGCAAACGTGGGAGAGAAATGGTTTCTCTCCCACATATGGGTGTATGTGTAAGTTTTTGTGCATGGGGAGTGTTTTGGTGGGGGGGGGAGCGTCTGGGGGTGTGTGTAAGTGCGTGTGTGGGGGAAGTGCGCCAAGGGAAGTGTGTGTGGGAAGTTTGTGTAAGTGTGTGTGGGGTAGCTTGTGTGGGAAGGAGTGTACAGGGGTTTGTGAGTGTGGGCAGAGCATGTGTGGGGGTGAGTGTGTGGGGGTGCGTGTGTAAGTGTGTGTATGCAGGGGAACATGTGTGGCGAATGTATGTGCGTCAAGGGGGGTGTAAGGGTGTGTGTGGAGATTTGTGTAAGTCTGTGTGCGGGGGAGGGTGGTGTGCCTGGGTGGGGAAATGTGGACAAGCATGCATGGGTGCCTGCACAGAGATTGTAGCAAGCCTGACCACACATTGATGAGAATCATACTTGCAGATCTTTGTAAATAGCCGCATTCAGGTCAATAATAAGAAAGACTTGCTGAACCTTCACAAGTTTCTGCATAGATCTCAGCTGGAATATTGTGTCTAACTTTGGGCAGTGCATTTGGCAGAATGTCAAGGCCTCACACTGGGAGTAAAATGTTTTACCAGAATGGAGCTGGTGGTGGAGGGATTGCAGAAGTAGGACTGTTTTACTTAGAACAGAAAAGCGTGACTGGAAGATTGAATAGAGTTGTTCAAAATGATGAATGGTTTTGATAAGCAACAAACTTGGATTAATTGTTTTAGAATCTGAGCTCTTGGCAGGAGTTTTGCCACTTTGAATGTGTTTCAGAATTACTTAAGCACTTCACACACGATAAAGACAATCTCCTTGGTGATTTGTTCGTCCATCGTTGTTGATGAGACCTCGACACCATTGAGGCTGGTTGCAGTGTGTTCGAAAATGACTGATCAGGCCAATTCGGGCATGGAATGTCCTGGCGCATATTGGACAGACTTGTGTAGACAGACTTGTGTAGTTGTTGCGCTGATGGCTCTGCACTTGCACAGCTCGCGCTTAAGTTGTGGTTCAGCAATATACCTTGCTTCGTGAGCTTGACAGCCCTTGTGAATGAGGCAGCGCCAGGTAGGAGGGTTTAGTGCCAGCGTTTCCCAGGTGGTTGTGTCAACGTCAAGTGACTTCAGGGAGGCTTTGAGTGCGTCTTTGAAACGTTTCTTCTGCCCTCCATGCGAGCTTCTTCCAGCAGAGAGTTCCCCAAAAAGGAGCTGCTTGGGTATGCACTCGTCTGACATACGGATGACATGACCTGCCCACTGGGTCTACGCTCTCATCAGCGGTGTGTGGACTGATGGCAGGCTTGCTTTAGAGAGAACTTCAGTGTCTGGTACTTTGTCTTGCCATCTGATGCGTAATATTCTGCAAAGACAAGTCATGTGGAAATGATTGAGCTGTCTGCATGCCTTCGATACACAGTTCACATCTCACAGGCATACAGGAGGGTAGTGAGTACCACGGCGCTGTAGACCTTCAGTTTTTTTGCTGGGCTGATTCCTCAACATTCCCATACAGTGGAGCGCAGTCTACCGAAAGCAGAACTTGCCTTTGCTATCCTGCAGTTAACTTCTGCATCAATAGTCACTGCTTGGGAGAGGGTGCTGCCAAGATAAGTAAACTGGTCCACTGCCTGTAGTTTCTGCCCTTAGATTGTGATTATGGGTTCTGTGTACAGTGCACGAGGAACAGGCTGGTGCATGACTTCGGTCTTTTTAATGTCGATGGTGAGTCCAAAGTTGTCACAAGCCGTGGAAAATTTGTCCATACTGACTTGCATTTCTGGCTCTCAGCCAGCATACAGGGCGCAGTCATTGGCAAAGAGGAAGTCTCTCAGAACAGTCTCTTTCACTTTGGTAATAGCTTGAAGTCTCCTCAGGTTGAAAAGCTTCCCATCCATTCTGTGCTTGAGGCTGATTCCAGCAACACTGTCCTGGAAGGCATCATTCAGCATGGCAGTAAACATCAGGCTGAACAGTGTGGGTGCGAGCACACAGCCCTGTTTGATGCCATTGGTGACTGGGAATGCCTCACACACTACAAAGACAATCTCCTTGGAAAGCCCAAGGAAATCCACTGCTGTTCCCAATGAGGGCAGCACAGTAGTTGGCACTGCTGCCTCTCAGCACCAGAGACCCAGATTCAATTCCCGGCTTGGGTTACTGACTGTGTGGAGTTTGCATGTTCTCCCCGTGTCTGCGTGGGTTTCCTCTGCGTGCTCCAGTTTCCTCCCACAGTCCAAAGACATATGGGTTAGGTGGATTGGCCATGCTAAACTCTCCCTCACTATACCCGAACAGGCGCCCGAATGTGGCGACTGGGAATTTTGACAGTAACTTTTAGACTTATAGAGGTTTATAGCAGGGAAACAGGCCCTACGGTCCAACTTGTCCACGCCACCCTTTTTTAACTCCTAAGCTAGTCCTAATTGTCTGCATTTGGCCCATATCCCTCTATACCCATCTTACCCATGTAACTGTCTAAACACTCTTTAAAAGACAAAATTGTACCCGCCTCTACCACTGCCTCTGGCAGCTCGTTCGAGACACTCACCACCCTCTGTGTGAAGAAATTGTCCTCTGGACCTCTTTGTATCTCTCCCCTCTCATCTTAAACCTATGCCCTCTAGTTTTAGACTCCTCTACTTTTTGGGAAAAGGTGTGTACTATCCAGCTGACCTATGCCCCTCATTATTTTATAGACCTCTATAGGATCAGCCCTAAGCCTCTTATACTCCAGGGAAGAAAGTCCCAGCCTCTCCCTTATAATTCAAACCATCAAGTCCCGGTAGCATCCTGGTAAATCTTTTCTGCACTCTTTCTAAATTAATAATATCCTTTCTATAATAGGGTGACCAGAACTGTACACAGTATTCCAAGTGTGGCCTTACCAATGTCTTGTACAACTTCAACAAGACGTCCCGACTCCTGTATTCAATGTTCTGACCAATGAAACCAAGCATGCCGAATGCCTTCTTCATCACTCTGTCCTGTGACTCCACTTCCAATGAACTATGAACATGTACCCCTCGATCTCTTTGTTCTATAACTCACCCCAACACCCTACCATTAATGATCGGCACAACTTGTGGGCCGAAGGGCCTGTTTGAGCTATAGTTTTTCTATGTTCTATTAACTGAGTAAGTCCTGCCCTGGTTCAGTCTACCAAAATGCATCACCTCGCATTTGTCTAAATTAAACTCCATCTGCCGTTCGTCAGCCCACTGGCCCAATTGATCAAGATCTCATTGCAATCCGAGATAACCTTCTTTACTGTCCACTATGCCACCAATCTTGGTGTCATCTGCAAATTTCATTGCTGTGTTAATGTAATCCTGCTTGTGACACAAGTAAATAAACTTTAACTTTTTAACTTGAACAATGTAAGCATCCAATCACTCTGGTGTGGCTCGAGATCTCAGACCAGTAAGATTAATCCCCCCTCCCCTTCCACCATATTCCCCCCCCATTCCCTCCCCCGCCCGCTCCCCTCCCCCATTCCCCCCATTTCCACAGCTTGCAGGTTGGTGAAAGTGAAACCTCCCCCCAGCTCTTTGTAAATACTTAAAGGAGATGAATAAATGACAGAGAAGGTTGACTAATAATTGAGAATTAAAAATTGAATTAAACTGAGGAATTACAGTTGTTTAATTTGGATAGATCTTTGAGTTTGAGATTTTAGTGGATTAATGTAACGTTTTCTGACAGAAAGTCTTCGATGTTGTTACACAGAAGTGGAACATTTTTGAAGTTGCTTCATCAGAGATAGAATTAAACCCCCCAACCCCACTTTGAGCTCCACTTCCCCAACTCGCCGTCGACCCCTCCCCAACCCCCCGTCGACCCCTCCCCAACTCCCCGTCGAACCCCTCCCCAACTCCCCGTCGACCCCTCCCCAACTCCCCGTCGAACCCCTCCCCAACTCCCCGTCGAACCCCTCCCCAACTCCCCGTCGAACCCCTCCCCAACTCCCCGTCGACCTCTCCTCAACCCCCCGTCGACCCCTCCCCAACTCCCCGTCGAACCCCTCCCCAACTACCCGTCGAACCCCTCCCCAACCCCCCGTCGAACCCCTCCCCAACTCCCCGTCGAACCCCTCCCCAACTCCCCGTCGAACCCCTCCCCAACCCCCCATCGACCCCCTCCCCAACCCCCCATCGACCCCCTCCCCAACCCCCCATCGACCCCTCCCCAACTCCCCATCGACCCGCTCCCCAACCCCCCATCGTACCCCTCCCCAACTCCCCATCGACCCCCTCCCCCACTCCCCATCGACCCCCTCCCCAACTCCCCATCGACCCCTCCCCAACTCCCCATCGACCCCTCCCCAACTCCCCATCGACCCGCTCCCCGACTCCCCATCGACCCCTCCCCAACTCCCCATCGACCCCTCCCCAACTCCCCATCGAACCCCTCCCCAACTCCCCATCGACCCCTCCCCAACTCCCCATCGAACCCCTCCCCAACTCCCCATCGACCCCTCCCCAACTCCCCATCGACCCGCTCCCCAATCCCCATCGACCCGCTCCCCGACTCCCCATCGACCCCTCCCCAACTCCCCATCGACCCCTCCCCAACTCCCCATCGACCCCTCCCCAACTCCCCATCGAACCCCTCCCCAACTCCCCATCGACCCCTCCCCAACTCCCCATCGAACCCCTCCCCAATCCCCATCGACCCGCTCCCCGACTCCCCATCGACCCCTCCCCAACTCCCCATCGACCCCTCCCCAACTCCCCATCGAACCCCTCCCCAACTCCCCATCGACCCCTCCCCAACTCCCCATCGACCCCTCCCCAACTCCCCATCGACCCCTCCCCAACTCCCCATCGAACCCCTCCCCAATCCCCATCGACCCGCTCCCCGACTCCCCATCGACCCCTCCCCAACTCCCCATCGACCCCTCCCCAACTCCCCATCGAACCCCTCCCCAACTCCCCATCGACCCCTCCCCAACTCCCCATCGAACCCCTCCCCAATCCCCATCGACCCGCTCCCCGACTCCCCATCGACCCGCTCCCCGACTCCCCATCGACCCCTCCCCGACTCCCCATCGACCCCTCCCCGACTCCCCATCGAACCCCTCCCCAACTCCCCATCGACCCCTCCCCAACTCCCCATCGAACCCCTCCCCAACTCCCCATCGACCCCTCCCCAACTCCCCATCGACCCCTCCCCAACTCCCCATCGACCCCTCCCCAACTCCCCATCGACCCCTCCCCAACTCCCCATCGACCCGCTCCCCGACTCCCCATCGAACCCCTCCCCAACTCCCCATCGACCCCTCCCCAACTCCCCATCGAACCCCTCCCCAACTCCCCATCGACCCCTCCCCAACTCCCCATCGACCCCTCCCCAACTCCCCATCGAACCCCTCCCCAATCCCCATCGACCCGCTCCCCGACTCCCCATCGACCCCTCCCCAACTCCCCATCGACCCCTCCCCAACTCCCCATCGAACCCCTCCCCAACTCCCCATCGACCCCTCCCCAACTCCCCATCGAACCCCTCCCCAATCCCCATCGACCCCTCCCCAACTCCCCATCGACCCCTCCCCAACTCCCCATCGAACCCCTCCCCAACTCCCCATCGACCCCTCCCCAACTCCCCATCGACCCCTCCCCAACTCCCCATCGACCCCTCCCCAACTCCCCATCGAACCCCTCCCCAATCCCCATCGACCCGCTCCCCGACTCCCCATCGACCCCTCCCCAACTCCCCATCGACCCCTCCCCAATCCCCATTGAGCCCCAATCCCCATTGAGCCCCAATCCCCATTGAGCCTCATTACTCTCCCCCCTGAAATGTCAATGGCGTGATTCTTCCTTTTGGAATGCGGGCTGAATGTAGCAGATTGGGGTCCCCTGGGAGCAGCGCAGGGTCTTTGGGGCGCAGAGCAGGGTTGTGGGGATCCACTGGGTGGGTTGGTGGTGACAAATGGGGTTGTGGAGGCGCATGGAGTGGTGAGGGGTGGGGTTGTGGGGATGCACGGGGGGGGTGAGGCGTGGGGCTGTGGGGGTGCATGGGGGGGGGTGAGGCGTGGGGGTGCATGGGGGGGGTAATGAATGGGGTGTGGGAGGGAGGGGCAGGGCCATGGGGGTGTGAGGTTGTGGGGCTGCCTGGGGAGTGGTGGTGAATGAATTGTGAAGGTGTGCAGGAGGGGTGGGGTTGTGGGGGGTGCAGGGAGGGTGAGAGGTTGGGTTGTGGGGGTGCTGGGGGGATGAGGGGTGGGGCTGTGGGGGTGCACAAGGGAGGGAGAGGGGTGGGGTTGCAGTGGTGCACGGGGAAATGTGAGGGGCGAGGGGTGGGGTTGCGAGGGTAAATGGGGGTGGGGTTGAGGGGCGAGGGGTGGGGTTGCGGAGTTACATGAGGGGCCGAGGGGTGTGAGAGGTGGGGCTGTGGGGTGTGGGGTGGGGGGTGTGGGGTGAGAGTGGGAGTGCCGCTTCTTGGGAATCTGTCTTCTTGCGATTCCCGATTGGACCGAACGTGTCAATGGTTTTTCCAATTTGCATTCTCCAGGTGTTACTGACAAGATCAACTTTGGAAGGCCCAGAATCTTCCAGAATCTTCCAGAATCTTCCAGAATCTCAGGCACCCGCCTCTGCTTCTCATTTCTGAAGTTTGGCCTGTAGGTTTCCCCAATGCCGAAGAACAGTAAAGTTACACAGAGAGAACACAGCAATGACCCAGTCACAGAATCGGTTGCTGACCTGCTGGCTGGGGAGGAACCTGTCGATTACAAACACAGTGTGCTGAATGTGGGAGGAGTTCCCGTTAACAAGGACAAGGATGGAGAGAATGTGATAGAGAGCGATGACCGACCAGTATGGAACAATAAGCTGCAGTACATCCTGGCCCAGATTGGCTACTCAGTCGGCCTGGGAAATGTCTGGCGTTTCCCGTATCTTTGTCAGAAAAATGGTGGAGGTAAGCAAAGGCCGCGGATCCCTTCACATCCAGACTGTTTGATCAACTCCACATCCTGGAAATGTAGAGAATCGATTTCCAGACTGGGAATTAAAATCTTGGAGTCGAAAGGAGATGGAGAAGCAATGGGAAGTGAATGGAGTTGGCGGGAGAGAGTGTTTAGTCTTGGGGGAAGCAGTGCAATAGCCAGTTTGAACAGAGGGAGTGAGGAGAGAGGGAGTGAGTGTGTGGCTCAGAACCAAACATGGACACTGATAGCTTGAAGAAATTAAAGGAAATTTTGCAGATGGAATGATGATAGAGAGAATAAGATGCTGAGTCTGAGGAGGGTCATTAATCAGAACATTGATAACTATTGTAGGGGCTGAGAGTTCCTTATAGAGTTTCACTTAGGTTCAAAGCTGTACTCTGGGAAAACAGGACCGAGTAACTCAACACCAAGCAACTATCTTTGTTAGACAACTCATAAACTATTATTAATGATTGAGAAAATAAAATAAAAATAATTTAAAAAAGGAAAGCAAAACATTGTTCTTGTATTTGAAGAAAGTAAGAAAGAATTACTCCATCATACTGAAACATATTACATTTAAACATACTACAGATATATACCGTATACTACAGATACAGCATTTTATTCAGATATGTAGTATATCACAGAAATATACAGTATTTAGAAGCGCTCCCCACTCGCAGACGCTGTCTATTCAGAGATGTTCTCTATTCAGAGACATGCCCTTTTACAAATGCTAACCCCAAATTGGTCTGTTCACAGCAGCTCCCTAAAATGGTAAAATTCCTGTTGGTTAACTCAGCAGCAAATTTCTGAATAATCAGCTGCTCCATTCACAGCTCTTCCTCCCACAGTCTCGAATAATTGGCTCCGGTTACAGCAGTGACTCCTGGAGCTAAACCCCTTTACGACAAATTTCTCGATCCATTCCAGCCTTTCCAGGCTTTACTCTGATGCTCTCAAAACAAGAATCTCCTCACAAGCACTGCAAAGCTTCGTAGACTTTGCCATGTTCAACTTGTTTACATATCTTTTGATAATGTCTCTCGACTCCCAGATTGTGTCCATCAATGAAACACTTTTGTTGCAGTTCTACTGCCCTGCACACCATAGATCAGAATGGGCGAGGGGTAGACAACGGAAATGTCCATTGACCTTGGGCAGGAATTTAAAGCAAGTCTGTAAAATCACGTCCCTTCTTCTGATTCCACACCCTGGTTGACTATCCTACATATAAAGCTGTTTGATTTGATTGATTATTGTCACATGTATTAACATGATGTGGAGATGCTGGCGTTGGACTGGGATAAACACAGTAAAAAGTCTGACAACACCAGGTTTAAGTCCAACCGATTTATTTGATAGTAAATTCACTAGCTTTCGAGGTTACCCTCTCCGTCAGGTGAATGGAGTGAAAAGTATTGTTTCTTGCGTGCTATACAGACAAAGCTTACCATTCATAGAGAAGGAAATGAGAGAGTGCAGAATGTAGTGTTACAGTCAGAGATAGGGTGTAGCAAAAGATCAACTTAATGCGAGGTAGGTCCTTTCAAAAGCCTGACAGCAGCAGGGAAGAAGCTGTCCTTGAGTCGGCTGATTGGCCATGCTAAATCGTCCCTTAGTGTCTGAGACCTCATCTTTTTCCCAATGGGAGAAAGTGGAAAAGAGGATGTCTATTATCCTGGTTTGTAGGCCATAAAATCCCTACAGTGCAGAAGGAGGCCGTTTGGCCCATCGAGCCTGCACCGACAACTATCCCACCCAGGCCATATCCCCTTAACCCCACGTATTTACCCTGCGAATCCCCCTGACACTAAGGGACAACTTAGCATGGCCAATCAATTTAACCCACACATCCTTTGGACTGTGGGAGGAAACTGGAGCACCCAGAGGAACCCACACAGACATGGGGAGAACGTGCAGATTCCACACAGTCACTTGAGGTCAGAATTGAACCCGGGTGCCTGGTGCTTAGCACTGTGCCAAGGGTAATCAAATGCAGTGAGAAAAAGGACTTCTGATAAACAAAAAACAATTTTTATTTTAGGAGTCTAACTTGAAAAGGGAAAACAAAGGTGTAGACAAACTCTGACTGAGTGGTCAGTATGAAAAATTAGTTTGTGGGTAAAAACGTGTATGGTTAGTAATATCACCGCTGATTATAACTGAATGATTATTTGTCTTATTGAAAGCACAAATCAAACATAGTTTTAAATAAGAGCTACAAAATAACTTTTAATATTTAATACAGACTTAAAATCAAAGCAAAGCAGAAATAAAATACAAAATTGCAAATATTGGACTACAGGTTCACACAATCCACATGCGGCTAATCAGTAATCTCACTGTGACTAAAATAGGAATCATTCTGATCGTGTGACCTCAGAATCATCTTCCAGAATGTGTGTCTGTCGGTAAAATGTTACAGCAGTTAACAGGCTGTGAATATTTTCCATTATTTATATTTTACTTACTAGGTTGCAGTTTCAATTCAAGAGAGGTGCAAATACCAGACTGAGTTCCATGGAGACATCGACAACACTGTCTGGAAAGGGAACCTGTCCTGCTCATCATGTACAAGTGAATAATTGCTCCAGGACCACAGAGCAAATCACTGCGGGAGGGGTGGAACTCCCCACAGAATGGGGAGAGGAGAACGAGTATTTGTGATAGGATCGTGGGGGGTTTTAATGATAGGTGAAACTTGCTGGTCTGGTATCATCCTTTCCAGTTGTTTATAGCAGTGAATTATTACTGAGTTAAATTTCATATTGAACTTATGCTCAACTTCAGTCAACTCTGGACAAGATTTTCCCATGGACTCTTTCACCAGGCCCAGGGGGATATCAGGAAGCCCAGAGTATGTGGGCCGAAGGGCCTGTTTGTGCTGTAGTGTTCTATGTGGGGAACAGTTTCGTTGTCTGTTCCTATTGGAACTTTAAAAGGAGATTTAGTTGAGACAGTAAAATTATGAAGGGTTTTGAGAAAGTGAATAGGCTTCAAGTATTTCACTGGGGATTAGTGACCAGGGACATCAACTTAAAATTATTACTGAGTGAGGGGAGAGTGAATCAGAAAAACATTTTGACACATTTGAAATTTTGTCTCAACCTTTCCTTCTAACAGAGATAATTAGAAGCTTTTAATTGAATCAATGCAAGAAATACGACTCTGAAAAGAGAGAGAGAGAGCAGTGGGAGTAGTTTGGAGATTGATGCAGGAATATGGGGAGAATGGAGCAGTGGGATTAGTTTGGAGATTGATACAGGAGTATGGGGAGAGAGTGGGGCAGTGGGATTAATTTGGGATTGAAAGAGGGCAATGGAGAGAGTGCGGGGCAGTGGGATTAGTTTGGGGATTGATACAGGGATACGGGGAGAGAGCGGGGCAGTGGGATTAGGGGATTGATACAGAGCTATGGGGAGAGAGTGGGGCAGTGGGATTATTCCAGAATTGATACAGGGATATGGGGAGAGTGGGGCATTGGGATTAGTTTGGGGATTGATACAGGGCTATGGGGATAGAGTGGGGCAGTGGGATTAGTTTGGGGATTGATACAGGGATACGGGGATAGAGTGGGGCAGTGGGATTAGTTTGGGGATTGATAGAAAGGTATGTGAAGAGAGTGGATAAAAAGAGGGAAAATATTAGTAAGCAATGAAGCTGGTGTTTTTGTTCCTCTGCTGTGTGTCACAGCTGGCACTGTGGTTAAACTAGGTCAATGTCTCATCATCGTGCATTCTGGGACTGAGATTTCATTACTGCTGGGTGTCTGAAATAACTTCCCAACTTTCTGGAAATTTTCTGTATTGAATTTGTACCCTTGATATTCTGCAACAATACTGCTGAAGGAGACCAGCATAAACCCATTGCTCCTTTCTTTGTAGTTCTTTGTTGGAGCTCTGTTTGTGATATTACAATGCTCTCGTGCTGCCCTTTCACTGAATTTAACAATGTTAATGTCCCCATAACCCTCCCAATTTTCACTTTTTATATTTATCCCATTCACCTTTTAATAACTACGGCCAGAATTAAACAATCTTCTAACTTCCTTCTTACCTTTAATCTGTGTCCTTTGGTGGAAACTTATTGGGTCTTTCCCAGAGATCAAGGACCCCTGGTGCTGCCCATCGAGAACTGTCACCAATCAGAGGCCAATAACTCTCCTGTACTCAACACTAGGGAGCTGGTGGCTACTGTTGGCAGTAAACTCACCCGAGAATTCCAATCGTGGAGAGACCCAGGCACAAGTGAGAGATAGCGTGAGGGGTGCTATGGGGTGGTTGTTTGCAAGTGAAGGGGGGGGATGTTAACTGCAAAGGCAGAGGGTCACTTCTCACTCAGACCCCGATTCTGATTCTTGATCCCTTGATCAGGCACTGAGTATCTTTGAACAAGGGACCTCTTACCTTCACCCCCCTCCTCCCCCTCAGGAACCCACAAGTAAATATTGTTGTTGTGCTTTCCATGGGGCCAGTTTGCTACCTGCTTTTGCGTTAATACTGACAGTGGCAGGATGAGGCCTTTACGTTGGGCCTCAGTTGGCAGTGCGATAAGATGGGCATCCATGGGCTTTTCCACCTTCAATTTAATTGTTGGACGCAGGAAGGTGACTGCTTCGCCCCTCCCAGGACAATGACATGCTGTCCACCCCCAGCTCACCAGGGGAGTGGGCACATCATTCCACCCCTTTTTACTGATTTACCCACCACTAAAATTCATCCTGCAATTTACTTACTTAAAACCTGCAGAATATTAAACAGGAGCCAGCCCTTTGGCCAAACATCTCCATTTGATCTCCTTAAACTCCTCAGGAAAGGAGCAACATGTTTTCACATCTTTGGTTATGTGGCAATTTCTCATTCTAGTGAACATTCACTGTTCCCTTTGCTCATGATCCCACATCCCAGAATGGCCAGGCCTCTCCCTATCTTTGGAACCCTCTGAGATGCTGACATTGCTTAAAATGTGGACTGCGGCACATACCTGATTAACGCCCTGCACTATAGCTGCTGAGGGCCTGAATGGTGGAACTCTCTTCTTAAACCTCTCTACCTCTCCATCCTCAGTTAGGGTACTCCTTAAAACCTACTACTTTATTAAGGCCATCCACTTTACCAAATGCGGCAATACAGGTAAGGCCATTCGGCCTCCCAAGTCTGCTCCGCCATGTCCTCCAATCTGCATCTTGCCTCGTTCCAATAAACACAAACAAACACATCTCCTTCAACAATAAAAACAGAAAATGCTGCAAAATCTCAGCAGGTCTGACAGCGTCTATGAAGATAGTACAGAGCCAACGTTTCAAAAGCTGTGATGAAGGGTCATCCACACTCCAAACGTTGGCCCTATTCTCTCTCCAGAGATGCTGAGATTTTCCAGCATTTTCTGTTTTCGTTTCAGATTCCAACATTCGCAGTATTTTGCTTTGAGCCAGATCTCTTTATAAGACCTGGTGTCAATATTTTTGGCTAATACTGTTTTGGTGTTTCACTATGTTAAAGGCACACTATACAAAAGAGGTTGCTGCTCAAGGAATTCCAATATCCTTCCTGTAATGGAAGCCCAAAACTGCACACAGCAATGCAGCTAGAATCTAAACTATGTTAGACAGAATTGCAGGATTATAAATGGACTAGGAATCATCGTTTCTCCAAAGGAAGTCAAAGGGTACAATATGCAATGTGCAGTGAACTCTATTGGTTCTATGCCACACTCCATTCTGTCACCCAGCAGATCAAAGTCATAACACTTATTTCAGTTTCCATGGTGGGAAATCTCACAACACCAGGTTAAAGTAACCTGGTAAAGTAACTTTAACTTGGTGTTGTGAGACTGCTTACAGTGTTTACCCCAGTCCAGTACCGGCACCTCCACATCAGGGAACTGTCTTGTCAGCTGGGCTCAATGTCCCGCGTCATTTAGGGACTTCCTCAGGCTGAGAACTACTTTTGCTGAATGTTGAGCCAGAAGATCTGGGCTTAACTTTTACTTTGAACATTTTGTCCCAGTATTTGCTGCTCTGTCTTGGCACTTTGTCATTTGGAGTTAATGAACAATTATTAATTTGAACAGTAGCCCGCTTCACGCTTGTCTGACTTTTTAGTTCAGTAATTTGTTTGCATTGCCAACATAAATTGATTTAAAATCCTTACTTCAGGCTCCCAAGTTATAGCAGCCTGTAACAAAATCAGAGTGTTCTGGATGGTCATTAATCTGGGTGAACGAGGATCTAACATTTCTATCATTACCGACCTCTCAGCTTCTGGCAAAGAAACAGTGAACGGTTAAACTGTAACACTGAGGGCATTTATTATCTAAAATATGGCTGTCAGCTAAATCTCTGTTCACTGCAGCAGGACTGGAGAATTGCAGCAGTGGGGGACTTCAGAGAACCTGACCCTTTTCTCCAGGTACTCCGGTTTGCTACCACATTCCAAACATGTGTCGGTTAAGAACATAAGAACATAAGAAATAGGAGCAGGAGTCGGCCATCTAGCCCTTCGAGCCTGCCCCGCCATTCAATAAGATCATGGCTGATCTGTCGCTGCTCAGTTCCACTTTCCCGCCCTCTCCCCATAACCCTTAATCCCCTCTCTTATCAAAAACCCATCAACCCGCGTCTTAAAAATATTTAGCGAGGCAGCCTCCACCACTTCAACAGGCAGAGAATTCCAGAGATTCACCACCCTTTGAGTGAAGAAGTTCCTCCTCAACTCCGTTCTAAACCGCCCCCCTTTTATCTTGAGGCTGTGCCCCCTAGTCCTACTGTCTTTTTTGAGCGGGAAGAGTCTCTCCACCTCTATCCTATCCATCCCATTCATCATCTTATACGTCTCAATGAGATCTCCCCTCATTCTTCTAAACTCTAACGAGTACAAGCCTAGTTTATTCAGCCTCTCCTCATAGCTCAACCCCCTCAACTCCAGTATCAGCCTAGTAAACCTCCTCTGCACTCCCTCCAAGGCCACAATATCTTTGCGCAGGTGCGGCGCCCAAAACTGCACACAGTACTCCAGCTGCGGCCTCACCAATGCCCTATACAGCTGCAGCAAGACCTCCCTACTTTTATATTCAATCCCCCTCGCTATGAAGGCCAGCATCCCATTCGCCTTCCTGACCACCTGCTGCACCTGCAAGCTGGGTTTTTGCGACTCATGCACAAGGACCCCGAGGTCCCTCTGCACCGTCGCCTGCTGCAGGTTTTCGCCCCGTAAGTAATAGTCCTTCCTACCATTATTCCTACCAAAGTGGACCACCTCACACTTGCCAACATTAAATTCCATTTGCCATTTCCTGGCCCATTCGCCCAGCCTATCTAGATCCTTCTGCAGACTCTCCACACCCTCCGCACAATTTGCCGTTCCCCCAACCTTGGTATCATCAGCAAATTTCGACACCCTACACTCGGTTCCCTCCTCCAGATCATCTATATAAATGGTAAATAGCTGAGGCCCCAGCACCGACCCCTGGGGCACTCCACTAGTCACCATCCGCCAATCCGAATAGCACCCGTTGACCCCCACTCTCTGCCTCCTATTTGACAACCAATCCTCTATCCACGCTAACACCCTACCCCCAACTCCATGTCCCTCGACCTTCTGCAATAACCTCTTGTGAGGTACTTTGTCAAACGCCTTCTGAAAATCTAGAAAGACCACATCCACCGGCTCTCCTCTATCCACCGCCCTAGACACATCCTCATAGAACTCCAGTAAATTTGTCAGACACGACTTCCCTTTAATGAAACCGTGCTGCGTCTGCTCTATCAAGCAATTCCCTTCAAGATGCCTCGCAATTTCCTCCTTAATGACAGATTCTAACATTTTACCTACCACAGACGTTAAACTAACCGGCCTATAATTCCCCGCCTTTTGCCTGGCACCCTTCTTAAACAACGGCGTAACATTAGCCGTTTTCCAATCTTCCGGCACTTCCCCGGAATCCAGCCATGGGAAATGTGTGGAGTTATGGGGATAAGACAGGGAGAGGGCCAGTGTAAAATACTCTGTCAGAGTTGGTACAGACACAGTGGACCTAATGGCCTCTTCTGCATGTAGGATTCTATGATTATGTCTGTGTGGATTTGTACATTCTCCCATGTCTGCATGGGTTTCCTCCGGGTGCTCCGATTTCTTCTCACAGTCCGAAACACGTGCTAGTTAAGTGTGTTGGCCATGTTAAATTCTCCCTCAGCGTTAACTGAACAGGTGCTGGTGTGTGGTAACTAGGGGAATTTCACAGTAGCTTCATTGCACTGTTAACGTAAGCCTACTTGTGGCACTAATAAATAAATTTTAAACTTAAACTTAATAATTTATTCCTGCAGTTTAAAGTAACTGGTCTTTAGTTTCTTACTTTCTGCCTTTTTCCCTTTACGAACAGGGGAGTTACATTAGCATTTTTCCAATCCATTGGAACTTTTCCTGCATCCAGGGAATTTTGGAATAGCCAAATGCTCAGAGTGGACCAGGCAAATCGTAATCCATTCCTTGCTTGCTCCAAAATCAAATTCAAGTTCCAATTGAATCCAATTCATGGTCCCCACAAGGGAGACAGACATGATCCACTCCAACAGGATGAGACATTGCAGCCCATCTTGGGCTGGATCCAACTCTTGATCTTTGCCAACTGCCCTGGGCAGTATTCTTGCAAATCGCATAACTTGACAAGTAACTAAGCAAGAGGCAGAGTGGGGATGAGGAATCAAACTTGGGTAAATGTAACAAATCAAAGGGTAGATTCAAGGCAGGAAAGCATAAAAGTAATATGGGAAATGCAAGTCATAGAATAGCAGGAAGGGATAGAGAGATAAGAATACACCAGTAATCTAGGTTCTCTATCTAAATGTGAATTGCATCATCACAAAGTAAATGAATTGATAATGCACGTTGAAATAAATACATCTGATCTGATCACTGTTACAGAGACCTGGCTGCAGGAGAACAAGGTTTGGGTCCTGAATATTGAGGAGTTCCAGAGGAATAGGGAACTCGGTAATGGTTGAGGGGTAGCGCTGTTAATCAAAGATATCATCGGTACAATAACTAAAGATAATGTTGGTTCGGGAGATTATGTGTGGAACTGGTTTGGGTGGAGATTAGGAGGAGAAAGAAATTCCCATTGGGAGTGTCCACAGGCCCTTAACAGTAATCACAACTGTAGGGCAAAGTATAGAAACTTTGGAAACTTATAACAAAAGAACTGATGATTTTATTCTGCCTATAAATGGGAAAATTCAGATTGGCAGTGATAACCTGGATGAGGAATTCATTAAAAATAGCCATGGACAACTAAAGAGATAAGGGACAGCATAAAACTAAAAGAGAGGCTTACTAAACACAAAAACTGCACCAATCTCGTCAAATAGGAAAGATACAAAGAATAGAAAAGGGCCACAAGGCAGCTTAGAAGAGCTACTAAAAGGACATCAGGATTCCCACAAGCGATCAAACAAGATCCAAGCTGACAAGACGTTACACCCCGAACTTGGGCTGAAAGCCTGATCTTAGCCAAAAGGCCAAGAAGCAATTACTGGTAGACAGGTAAGCCAACATTGGGCAAATGGAATGGATAAGTCCTTGAAGGTGGCAGTACAAGTGGAGAAGGTGGTGAAGAAAGCCTATGGTGTGTTAGCCTTTATAGGAAGGGGTATAGAATGTAAGAGCTGGAGTCTAATGACGCAGTTGTACAGAACGTTGATTAGGCCGCATTTAGAGTACTGCGTCCAGTTCTGGTCACCTTACTACCGGAAGGACGTGGAGACCCTGGAGAGAGTGCAGAGGAGGTTTACCAGGTTGTTGCCTGGTATGGAAGGACTGGGTTATGAAGAAAGATTGGGCAAATTGGGGCTGTTTTCCCTTGAAAGACGGCGACTGAGGGGGGATCTAATAGAGGTATATAAGATTATGAAGGGTATAGATAGAGTAAACAGAGGTAAGCTATTTCCTATGATAGAAACACACAGTACGAGGGGCCATGGACTTAAGGTGAGGGGGGAGAGGTACAACACAGATATTAGAGGGAGGTTTTTCACACAGAGGGTAGTGGGGGTATGGAATGCTCTGCCAAGTAAGGTGGTGGAGGCAGGCACGCTGGAGTTGTTTAAGAGTAACTTAGACAGGCACATGAGCGGGATGGAGATGGGAGGATATAGGAGATTGTTTTAAATAAAGTTCATTAGCATTGGGGCGTCCCTGGTAATGTAAATAGGTATAGTATGATAATAATGTTTTTTCTCTTTTCATTCACAGGTTTTAAGTCGGTCCACCTCGTGTCCAACGAGGGACATACACGCGATGGGTCGTACTGGGGCTGCTCTTGGTTATTCGAGATTGGCCTAGTGCTTCATGTCGTTAGTGTGTGCCTAAACTGGACCAGATACTGGGCAAGACGACAGCTCAGTGACTATCACTGTTTGCTGTGCAGACACATGGATTTGGGCCGGTGTCTGTGGGAGTTTGCGCATTCTCCCCGTGCTTGCGTGGGTTTTCTCCGGGTGCTCCGGTTTCCTCCCACACCCCAAAGATGTGCTGTTAGGCTGATTGGCAGGAATAAATTGTCTCTAAATTCGTTTCCCTCAATGTGGATGGCCATAAAACAATAGATAAGGGTCATGGGTGGAGGGGGGGATTGGTAGTGTTAAGATGGCGGCGCGGGCTCGTTGGGCCAAAGGGCCTATTTCACGGGCTGTTTTTGTTCTTTGTTCTTTGATATTTGAGTAAAGCATCTTGAGTTGATGACTTGGGGAAAGAGAAATGTTTAGGTGATAATTGCTGCAATATGGAAGCTGGTTCAAGGCATCGTTAGAAATCCTGGAGGCTGCAAAGACCGTGGTTTTACCAGAACCTGCCCTTCAAATACGGAATAAATTACAAAGAGAACTTACAGACACACGTCAACCTCAGATCTGAATGTGCCAGCACAGATTTTAAACTGGAATTCACATTAAATCTCTGTCTTGTTTGCAGGCGCTTATCTTGTTCCCTACCTCATCCTGCTCCTCATCATCGGAATTCCTTTGTTTTTCCTGGAACTTGCGGTGGGTCAAAGAATCCGGCGTGGGAGTATTGGTGTTTGGAATTATATCTGTCCCAGACTTGGAGGAATTGGCTTTGCAAGTTGTATTGTGAGTATCGTGACTGAGATTAGTGATTGAGAAACTGTTAGAATGGAGGGGATGTTAGAATGGAGGGGACGTTAGAATGGAGGGGACGTTAGAATGGAGGGGACGTTAGAACGGAGGGGACGTTAGAACGGAGGGGACGTTAGAACGGAGGGGTTAAGGATGAGTCTCGGGGGGGTATTGCTAAACCTGTACAGAGACTGGTTCAGCCTCAGCTGGAATTGTCTCACGATTCGGTGCAGAGCAGTTTAGGGAGATTTTCCGGCCTTGGAGAGGATTTGGAGATTTACGAAATGATTCCAGGGATGAGGGAGTTGAGTTAATGTGGAGAGATTGGAGAAGGTGGATTGCGTTCCCAGAGCAGAGATAGTTTAAACAGATATTAAAAGTTATGAAGGGTTTTGATTGTCCTTTGATGCACTTGGAGGGGCGGAGGGGGGTGAAGCATACGGGGGTGGAGGGGGTGAGGCCCGGGGGCTCTGGGAGGGGGGGTGGAGGGGGTGAGGCCCGGGGGCTCTGGCAGGGGGGTGGAGGGGGTGAGGCCCGGGGGCTCTGGCAGGGGGGTGGAGGGGGTGAGGCCCGGGGGCTCTGGGAGGGGGGGTGGAGGGGGTGAGGCCCGGGGGCTCTGGGAGGGGGGGTGGAGGGGGTGAGGCCCGGGGGCTCTGGCAGGGGGGTGGAGGGGGTGAGGCCCGGGGGCTCTGGCAGGGGGGTGGAGGGGGTGAGGCCCGGGGGCTCTGGGAGGGGGGGTGGAGGGGGTGAGGCCCGGGGGCTCTGGGAGGGGGGGTGGAGGGGGTGAGGCCCGGGGGCTGATCTCTGTGACAGGTTGGGGAGGGAGGACTGGAGCTCCCCAGCCCCGGAGAATCTGAATGGAGCCTCCAAATTGAGTCACCTACCCTCCTCGCACCCCCCCCCCCCACACCCTCCCTGCTCCTGCACTGCCCCTCCCTATCCATCACCCCGCCCCCACCCCCTCCCCCTCCCCACCACCATCATCCCCCCAAGCCCCCCACTCCCTCCCCTCAACCCCTTCCCCCCTCCACCCCATCCCCTCTCCTTACCTCCTCTCCCTTCCCACCCTCCCCTTACCCCCTTCCCCCCACCCCTTACCCCCCACCCCTTCCCCTTCACCTCCCCTTAAACCCCACCTCCCTTTACCCCCACCCCCCTCCCCTCCCCTGCTCCCCTCTCCCCCTCCCCACATCCCCCCTTCCCCTCCTCCTCCCCCGCCTCCCCCCTCCCCCGCCTTTCCCGTCCCCCACTTGCCCGCTTTCCCTCTTCCCCCCTCCCCTTACCCTCTTCCCCCTTCCCCCCCTCCCCTACCCCTCTTGCCCCCCTCCCATCTCCCCCCTCCCCATCTCCCCCTCCTCCTTTTGCCCTCCCCCCTCCACCCCATCCCCGTCCCCTCCATCCCCCCTCCCCCGTCCTGCCTCCCCTTCCCCCTCCCACTTCCCTCCCCCCCACACCCCCTCCCCTCCCCCCCTCCCTCACCCCTCCCCTTCCCCCCCACCTCCCCCCAACCCCCCTAGCCCCTACCCACCCACTCCGTTACCCACCCCCTCTGCCTCCCCAACCCCTCCCCCTCCCCCCCACCTGCTCCACCCCATCCCCCCCTCCCCACTCCCTCCCCACCACTTCTCCCTCACCTCCCACCTCCTCACCTCCCCTCCCCTCCCCACCTCACCCCGTTTCTCCCCCCCCACCAACTCCCCTGTTGCCGGGTGTCGCTGGGCGTTGCCGGGTGTTGCTGGGTGTCGCCGGGCGTCGCCGGGTGTCGCTGGGCGTTCCCGGGTGTTGCTGGGTGTCGCTGGGCGTTGCCGGGTGTTGCTGGGCGTTCCCGGGTGTTGCTGGGTGTCGCTGGGCGTTGCCGGGTGTTGCTGGGCGTTGCCGGGTGTTGCTGGGCGTTGCCGGGTGTTGCTGGGCGTTGCTGGGCGTTGCCGGGCGTTGCTGGGCGCCGCTGGGCGTTGCTGGGTGTCGCTGGGCGTTGCCGGGTGTTGCTGGGCGTTCCCGGGTGTTGCTGGGCGTTCCCGGGTGTCGCTGGGCGTTGCCGGGTGTCGCTGGGCGTTCCCGGGTGTCGCTGGGCGTTGCCGGGTGTCGCTGGGCGTTCCCGGGTGTCGCTGGGTGTCGCTGGGTGTTGCCGGGTGTCGCCGGGCGTTGCCGGGTGTTGCTGGGCGTTGCCGGGTGTTGCTGGGCGTTGCTGGGCGTTGCTGGGTGTTGCTGGGCGTTGCCGGGTGTTGCTGGGCGTTGCCGTGTGTTGCTGGGTGTCGCTGGGCGTTCCCGGGTGTCGCTGGGCGTTGCCGTGTGTTGCTGGGTGTCGCTGGGTGTTCCCGGGTGTTGCTGGGCGTTGCCGTGTGTTGCTGGGTGTCGCTGGGCGTTCCCGGGTGTTGCTGGGCGTTGCCGTGTGTTGCTGGGTGTCGCTGGGCGTTCCCGGGTGTCGCTGGGCATTGCCGGGGGTTTCTCGCTGTGAGGGTCTTTTAGCTCCACAGCACTGACGTGCTCTGCCACCACCTTGTGTTCAGCTGAGGTATTGTCTCCCTGAGCCTGGAGCCTTTTGTTGCTTTTATGAGGCTTCACCGCACCATGTAAAATGGAGCAGTGTTGTTGGTGAATTTTAGACAGCCTAACTGTTTAAATATCCTTCTCTAAAGTCAGGTCTTCCTTGGCCCCACTGCAATACTTCAGTATTCAGTGTCCCTTCTCCTGACCTGCCCTCGATTTTGCCCTGACATAGCAGTGATACAGGAAATGGTCATTCCTGAACCTCCCACCCATATCAATCCCTGCCCCAACATCTCACTGCCCTTTGCCCACCTCCTCCCATTTGCCCACCTCCTCCTCTCCACTTTGCGCAC